>NC_084807.1:18356071-18656071 GCF_963583255.1 Pyrus communis | reverse complement strand
AGAATTGAAATAAAATAAGGTAAAATAGTGTGGAATGGTGAAAATGATGTGAGAAATAGAGTAAAAATGACTTATATATTTATAAGAAACAAACTAGATTTTTTTTTTTTTTAATTCATCTTAAAAAAATAAAAAAAAAATCAAATCCAATGGCTAGCAGATGTCAGCTAGCAAGTGGGTTGCTGACAACTAGGCCCAACATTTCGGGTTGGTTGGCTAAGAATGCCCAGCCCACTGGCCATATGCCTGGATTTTGGCCCGGTGGGTTCCAATTTTTTTGGGCCTAGCCCTCCATTGAAGATGGATTTTGTGTTAAAAAGAGCCATGTTTTGACTTATGCCTTTTGACCGGCTCAGTTGGAGATGACCTTATTTATATTACTGCTCCATCTATGCATACTAGTTTCAACTTGTAGTTGTACCATGTACAACCATTTACCCAATATGACGTAGGACTATAAAAGCAATTCAGATTGGCGAATTCTAGATGTGAATGGTAATGTTCGCACGAATAGTGTGTTTATGTGATGAACAATGTTTTTGGAGTTTTTAGAGTTCATCTATGTCTCAAGTATATATCGTTTCATTCAATCAAATTCCTATAGTATCGTGCCTTCTTCTCAGAGTTTGGATTCGTCATTTTGGTTTCCTAGCAACAAGGTGTTTTCTCTTCGGCTTCTCTGTGGAATTGCATTTGTAGAGTTTGGATTTCTCATTTTGGTTTCCTAGCAACAACGGTATTTTCTCTTCGGCTTCTATGTGGAATTGCATTCGTTGTGTGGCTCTGAAAATTCCTTGGGACCACTTGGTGTGGCATAATGCTTGTATTCCGTGTGTGAATTTTGTGTTATAGTCAGCCGTCAAGAATAAGCTAACTACGCTTGACCGCATTGGTCAATTTTCTTCTCGTGCCAATCTCAACGGTGTGCTTTGCGATTTTGACTTGGAATCTCATTCCCACCTCTTCATTGAATGCCCCTTTACTGAAGGTCTACGGTAGCATGTGTTGATGAGGTGTGGGGTTCCTTGGTTTCATCCTCCATGGCCTTTTTATGTGGACCATGTGGCAGCCCATTGGCGTGGGAAATCCCTTCCCGTGGTGGTTAGAAAGCTCTCTCTTGCAATCACTGTCTATTGCATATGGTGTGAAAGGAATAACTGCATGTTCAACAATTGTAGAAAAACCCCCTGTTGCTATTCTTCAGTCAATCACTAATATGATCCGGTATCGGCTGTGTACTTTGCATGTTAAGCTCTCCACCATTAATATGATGGTCCTCCATAACAAAAAAAATGTTGTTCCTTAGGCTCTAGGCCTTCTTGTCATCTTTCCCTACGTGGTTTAGGCTTTGTTTTGGGATTCTTTTCCCTTTCGTTTGTGGGTGCTTTGAGAGTTTCTCTGTGCCTGCTTTATGTTTCATGGTCTCTTTGGGCTTTGCCCCGTTGATATTACTCTTTATTTAACAAAAAAAAAAAAATGACATAATTAAGATTGATTTCAAGCGTTTAACGACGCCCAATCACACACATCACTACAAGAAAAGTTGGCAATAATCACTAACATTGGTTAACTTTTCTTGTCATACATGCATGAACATCTCCAAGGTATACGAGTTATACGATTCTCCAAAATTATAGTTTCTACAATAACCAAAATCTTTTTTTTTTTTTTTTGGGTCAAAACCTAAATTATTTAATGAAACCAATTAATTTGATTATTTTCCATTTGGTTTTGAGAAATGCTAAGGAGACTCTTAAAGTGTGACTTTTCATAGACTATGTCATCTCATAGTTTAACATTAATTTTTATGTCAATATTATAAAATATTATGCCAAAAACATGATGTGGTAAAAAATTTATCGAAAATTCCACTTTTAAGAGAGTGACTCTAAAGGAATCGTGGACTGCATAACAAAAAAGAGTGTTAGTGTTATGTGGAAAATTTTCTCCATTGTGTTTTGGAGGCTTTGGTCGTTTCTCAATGCTGTCAGATGCGATGGTGAGAACCCACAGATGGGCGTTGGTTCTTGTTCTTTCAAGAGATGGGCTTCCTTGGCCCCTTTTAATTAGGTTTTTTTTTTTTTAACTGGATGGCTTGGGGCCATCCTTTTGTGCCTTTTGAGGCTTGGCAGTGCTTTCCTCTTACCCTTTTTATTTTATTTTATTTATTTATTTATTATTATTATTATTATTATTTTATTTTTATAGGAGTTTAAATGTATCAACTATTGGAACATGGAATATCATTGTTCATGTTTAGTTCTGTTTCTTGAACATGGGATATCATTGTCCATGTTTAGTCTCCTAATTAGCATTTCTCTTTGGTTTTAGTAGTTAATTACTGTTGTATCATCTTATTATCGAAAATCAAGAGTCAACGACTGTGGAGCGTCCATTAATTGCTTATTGTATAACAATGAATTCTAACCTTCTCATTTACAATACTTAATCATTAATACAATAACGTCTAGTGAGATACAGATCCTTTGTGCTAAAATGGGCCTCCAATGATGACGACCTATAGCTCGGATAAGCTATGGCTAAAATCACGGCTCCGATAAGTTAAAAGAAAAACCAAATTTCAGAAAGAAGCAAACTCGTCGATCTCTCATATCTCACAAAGGCTATCCCACGAAATCACATGGAAGAACTTATAACAGAAAGATTGTAAACAAGAAAGCAAGAGAAATGAAGAAATTGTGTTTCAACTATATACTCTTTTCGCAAGTTCCGACGAGCTTTTTATATTCTCCCACATATATATACGCAATTCCTTTACTTGTGCTCGAAGGCTTTGTTGCCCGATGTCACATTGTATATATAAAAAGTATTAACCCTATCAATGAAATCCATCGAATTATATCAAATCATAAATATGGTATCAATGAAAACATTCTTGTGTTCGGCCTCCCTCTCTCTCCTTTTTCACGTCAAACACTTACTCTCAAAGTACTTAATTTCAAGCCCTAAAAGATTATCAACTACATCCGATTGGTGTGCTAGAGAAATGTAATGCGGAAATTTATATATATTAAAACCCAAACTTCTGGTTACTGTTCTAGAGCAGTGTGCGGACCAAAACGCCCCTCAAGTTAGTCTTCAGCCACTACTTTCATGGTAGGTTGGTTTAAAGCAGTTCCTAAATTTGGGATCGTTTGGGATATTTTTAGGTTCTTCTGTCCCTGACAAATCTTGGCTCGCTGAAAAAAACCGGAAGCAGTTTAAGCTTCTTCAGCCTTTTGATTTGGATTGAAGATGATTTTTAGCCAAAAAGGCTAATGTTTTCTGGTAAGTTCTTTAAATCCTGCATCTGGGAGGGGTTTTTTTTTTTCCCAGTTTTGTTTTCTTCAATTTTAAAACATTAAAAATTGAATTCTTTGTTTGGGTAAAAAATTAATTAGATTCTTTGTATCCAAATCATGTTCGGTTTTGTAAACTATAAGACAGTTTTTTTTTTTTTTTTAAACAATAGTATTTACACTAAGGGAGTGGGGGAGTGGACTAAGTCTCACAATGGGTCTGCCAAAATCATGTGGTTCAACTTCACTTTTGACGAGAATCGAATTTAAGACTTCTCACTTACAAGTGAATAGAAATAACATTATACCGTAGTACTAAGTAGCTCTACAAGATGTTTGTTAATTAAACAAAATGCTCCACTTAATACGATAAATATTGTTTCCTAAGCATGGTTGACTCCTCACAAATTCTCCAACAATTGAGAAAAACTAGAGCGATAGAGGACAATTTGTTCAAACGGTGGTGCACAATTTGGCACAATTTGATTTTTGCTGCTGTATTTCTCCAACCTAGCTATTTTGTCTTTACTAGCAATGGTGCCCGCGCGATGCTGCGGGTTTTAAAACCATATTAAACATGCAGAGAGTTCTAAATACCTATGATATACAACACTATTTGCATTCATGTGGAAATCTATTTACAACGATATGTTCAACAACTAACATATATGTGCCTATATCGTAGTCATTGGTTTCTGGTGCGAAGTTCACGGATTTGCAGAACCAGAAGGAAAGAATTGCTGTACAAAGTTAAATCAATGGTATATACTACTACAACTATTAAAATTAAAACAAAATTCAAGTTTTTGTATTGAAATTTAATTGGGTTTATGCGATAATTAATCGCTCAAACAAATAAAATTGATAAAATGAATTGTTGATTCAAATTGTCCAGAATTGCTAACGGAGGGGATGAGTTTTGCAATGTGAAGGGATACATCATTGTCATTGTTAATTAAGTATTTAGTAACTTCCGTAGAAACTTCAATTACATCTTCATGTTCCACGTTGAAGGACTCCTTTTTGTGTTTAATCAGAAGCGTACAAACACATTGTTCTGAAATTACAAAACAACAATAAAATGAAGATATTACAGCTTTTGATAATATAATATAAAAAATTGTCTTAAAGAAGATATTAGATGCTAATCTCAAAAGAGTCTGCTCCACCTCCTAAAATTTGCAATACTAATTTTGATCAACGAAAAAAAAAAAATCTATCAAGAGACAGTAAAATAGTAAAACAACTTAATTTCTTTAAAAAAAATTGTGCAAAAATTTCATGAAATTTTGGTAAAGATGGAAAAGAAAGGGGTTAAGACAATCAAGACTAATGAAAATTATGATACTGTTTTAACATTAACTCAGGTTGATCTTGATCACCAGCATTAATAAAACGAATGACTTCAACTTGGGCAAGCAAATGATTAAATTAGACGTAAGCCAAGTAACTTAGAATTTAACCATATCAAAAAAGCAATGATAATCAAACTAACCTCTTCTTTTCATATGAAGTAGAATCTGTTCTTTATTTTGCCTTTGTGAAGAATGCAACTTTCACCCTCTACACACAAAATGCATGCATTGAAAATGGTCAGCAACAATATCAAAACTATACATATACAGTATTGTATATGTATCCTGGAATATATTGTATATGTATCATATACTATATTGTATATGAATTTGGACATAAGGTATAAAGATTTACTAACATAATTAAGCTTAAATTTATCAAAAGAAGTAATTACAAATTGAAATCAAACGATATTATAGTTGTTAAAAAAAATCTGGCTAAATTTTACAAATAGCATTATAAATTGCTAATAAAAAATCACACTACTGAAAATACTCACTACTCAAATCTGCAATCCTATTAAAAACACATCACTAAAAATTAACTCCAAGGAAAAGGGGATTAGCAAATTATACCTTTTAAAGACTTGAAATTGTTTTATCCATATCTTGAGCTGGCCCCGCTAGATTTGAATCCTCAGTTGACTTAGAGGGAGGACAGACATGAAAATAAGTCATCTTGCAAGCAGAGACTAAATGCTTTTTTATCCTTTTGATCACCCAGGTTGTTATTCGACTCAAGCAATCCTGAAACCAACCACGCAATTAAATTAAGACCACAATGCACTAAAAATATCCCAAACGATCCCAAATTTTGGAACCGCTTTAAACCAACCTACCTTGAAATTATAGCTGCTTGAGAAATCTTCTTCAACCTGAGAGAAGCAGAAGAAGAGTGCCACCCGTCCCTTTCCTTTCTACGACGGCGGACACTCGTACAGAAGGGGAAAATCCGTGATTTTACTATACAATACATAAAAAAAAGTCGATAATTGTTAGCAAATGAAGGGTAATTACGTCAATCAACTAACACTCTTGAGTCTAAATAAAATGGCAGCATGAGATCACAAAAGGTTTTGAAGCAAGGCACCATTTATTAAACTTCGAATCATATAAAAGAGAAACTTAACTCTCCTGAAAGATGAAACTATAGTATTGTCATCATTGACTTAATTAACTGAATAATCAGAAATGCTAAGTAGCGTGTCAAAGAACCATTTGAACGTTGAGCACACTTATTAGTAGCCTAGAGATGGTAAAGCAGGTTTCCATATGAAGCAAAAGAGAAGTTCAAAACTACTTAACCCGTCATGAATAAAAGCCTACACACACTGAGGGAATAGCCAAAACTCTCAAACCATCTGCATCCATTTATCAAAACGTTTTTTGTTTGTCCTAATAAGCAAGCCTCAAAGGAAAAAACTAAAATTATTTACCTTGAGCACAAAGGGCTTCGAAAGCTGCACACAAAAGCCCGAAGAAATGTAGAGCAACATCTCCTGAAACAAAAAACAGAAGCAAATCATACACTCAGGCGACGAATCTAACGATATAAACAGAACACCCAAAATTAGATAAACAAAATTCATATGCAAATTCCATCTGAATATCGAAAGTTGTCAGCGAGATTCTATCACCTATGCAAATATCTCCATCATCATCACATTCAAATCAACTTTAGTTAATTGAATTAACTTTAATAATTGTAATAGGAAGTAATGATTATGGCCAACCTTCGGGACAACATTTGTAGGCTATATCTGCAAAAAAGTACTAAAAAAGTAGAAAAACTCACCAACGAACGCCAGACGTTAAAAAAAGGGACCTGATAAAATCGAAAAACCAACAAAATTCGTCTCACAGAAGATAAGATAAGGTGTAATAATGAGGCTACGTACCTTATTATATACCTTGAGCACAAAGTGGTTCCAACGTTGCATACGAAAGCCCCAAAATTCCAACATGACCATATTCTGAAACTGAAAATCAAATCAGATCAGATACCACACTCAGCATCCATGCGCATACACAAAACCCCCAAAAGTATAAACGCAAAATTTAAACACAAAACCCCCAAAATTATAAAATCAAAATATAATGTACTACCCCTTCTCTCCCGTTTTTCTCTCACCCTCTGCAAATCACCTACCTCCGTCTCTCCCTATACACTCCCTACCTCCCTCATTAAATCAAAACTCTCAAACCCAATTCAAAGCCTCATCAGAACCCTATTGTCTTGTCTAAGGCTGACCGTACCTAGTGCTTTGCTTAGTTAGTCGTTTACCTTTGCTTTGGATTATTTGAAAACTGCACGTCACACACCTATTTGGTTTGTGTCAATTAAAATAAATATTAATTAAAGGTATCTTTATTTCATTTGCCTTAACTGGTATAGGGTCAAGTAAAATTTCAAAGTCGGGATAAACTCTATTGGGGTCAGTAGCCGCCATTGCTCCATATTGACTCCGCTACTGTTGTACCCGTATTTTTAATTTCACCAATTTAGTACTATTACCTTCCAAAATTCCCGCAATTAGCCATTAGGTGCAGTCGGACGTTACTTAATTGGTAACTTTTCTAATAGTATTAGTTACTTCAGCATGCATGTCATCAATGCTGAAAATGTAGTGCAGATGTTTTAAAGAGTTGATGCAGCAAAGAACATTTGGTATGAACCTGTTTGGTCAGTTGAACGGGATTGGACCTTAGAAATATGATTGGATTGGCAAGGGTTTGTAAAACAAGATTCGTTAGACAACCCACTCTATTGTAGATTCATAACTCATCATACCAGTCATGTTCCTCTTAAATTTTGACACACCAAATAGCTGATGGGACTCAAGTTCATTTTAATTGATCACAACCTATCTCATCCAGCCAACCAAATGGGAGCCTAAGGTCCTATACATCTCAAGTTCTCTATTACATTTTTTTTACCATTTTCTATCTATCTTAAGGAAACATGCTTACAGCTTAAGAAATCTTTGGTAAAAATATGAAAGACTTTAAAGGGCAGTGACTGAAAAAGTATAATTATTGGATAGTGAGAACAGAGAAGCTCTTACACAAAAGAAGGAAATGTTGTTCACTCTCCGCAAAGAGTTTGATAAACTATTGTCAAGTGCATGGAAGATCTCGTGAGCTCCACATTCGGATCAAGCAACAACGAACCATATATGGAAGCAAGGCACGTCTTGTTCCATACCCCGACAATGGCCTCCGGCCATGTCTCACTTGGTCTCGTAGAGATGTTGAGATGGTAAAAGTCGGAAGCCCTTGAGGGGGAGAGAACAACCAGTGCTTTGAAGCTTGATGTATTAAGAGACCTGCAAATACTTGTTATCCTTCTAAATTTTGAGCTACGACCATGCATATTTATAGGTTGTAGATGTGTAATTATTGTAAGCGCCGATTATATATAATTATTCTTTAACAACATGCAGAGGACAGGTATCCTAGTACATGTTACGCAAAACATGTTAAATATGATCGGCACATACAATAATTTTTCGTGCGATGGAAAGGAGATGAAGTTGGACATAGACTATGAGCAATTTTGAGGATGTGAAAGGTAAAAAAGTCACATTAGTTAAAAGAGAAACACTGCAAAAGCTTATAAAGGTTGGGCTACTCTCCGGAGGTATTGCTAATTGGTTTTATGGTGGAACCATGATATTACCGTATTAGAGATTGATAATGTATGAAGTTCAATGGCCACACATGCTCCACGTCGCCTAATTCGTGTTGTCCACGTATTTGGCTTAAAAATTCATCACACGTAGGTGAAGGGGCGTGTGAGGAGGTATCGAATATCATTTATCCTTGATTAAGAACCAATCTCACTCAATGTCCAAAAGCCAACTCCTGGAGTCGAAGCCAGCAAGGCAGCTGTCAAATTCGTGAAGCCTATGTAGAAGAAGAATCCATCAAAGATCCCAAAAAATGCGAAGAAACGAATTCCTAAAAGAACTTAGTAAGAAAATATGTGAAGATGCTCTCATGGAAGCTACTGAAGGCATCTCAACTGTAGCTGCTAAGGCTCCACTTGCATCAACCAAAGCTGTGAAAGCCAAAAAATTGCAGAGTCATCAAGACCAACGCACTTGCAGATGATAAAGCTTGCACCACAACTAAAATTGTGATTGGCTCAACCCCAATCCCGTCAATCACTGCGGAGCTTGTGAAGGTGGCTTCTTTTAAAGAAGAAAAAAAAAAAAATACCACAATGTGCAAACAACTTGCCAAGAGAGATAATACCGTCTCAAATACCCAATTGCAAGCACGATATATTGAGGGTAAAGTCAAGGTTGCTAACACACATCACCCATGATGGCAGTCCAAAGTGATAAATCATGTTAAGTTAAAGAAGAAGGATCCGGAAAAATATGTCAACAATGAAACAATGAGAGTTCAAGCCCACATACAATGGCATCTCCAAAATCTCAAGTCAAGTAATGGGACTTCATGCTAGCTCAAAATCACAGGGGGCATTCCTCGATCTCCAAGCCAAGCCACGACCATGTATAGGAACTATCAAGCAATCAATGACTCGAGTAAGACTACATGAGTCTCGTTACAAGGTATTTACCTCGAACAACATCTCTAAATGGTTGAAGAGCAAAAATGAAGACGCCGAGTCTATGCCCGAAATTGTAGCATTAATTGCATGGCTAGCTGCTAAGGCTAACAATAATGGTGACGAATCAATTGAATTTACCCACAACACACGACCAGGGGCACTTGAAATAAAAGACGGGCAAGCTACTATTGATGAACTTCGACGCTAACTGGGACTAAAGTCTTCACAAAATGTGCCTATGAGCTCTCTAATGCCAATGGGAAATTTATACACCCATGCATCAATGGAAAGCTTATGAAGAAGCTTTATGCCTAAATAGTGCCTAAAGAACTCTAAGAGGAAGGCATATATAGAGGACGTAAGCAAAGGAAAAAAATCATTTCCTTTGAACTAAGTATGGCTTAATCCTTCAAAAGGGTATGTAGGCAGCCTAGCATTAAAGCTAGCATTAAAGCTAGTCTCGACTCTGCCGTAGGACGATATTATCTGCTTTGGGCCCCGGCCATGCTTTCACAGTTTTGTTTCTGGAAACTCACACGAGAACTTCCTAGTGGATCAACCATCCTGGGAATGCTCTCGCCCGAACTCGCTTAATTTCGGAGTTTCCATGGAACTCGAAGCCAGTGAATTCTCAAAAGGCTTCGTGCTATACGGAGGTGGGCATGTACATATAAAGCACATTACCCCTTCTCCATTGGTTGATGTGGGATGTTATAGTAGTAGGCAATCTAACCCAAAAATTAACTACAGCCATAAATCACCAAAAACATATTCCTTCCACCAAAAGTATTGGAAGTAAATTGTTGCATAGTCGGAAGAATGTGTAAATATATCTCATTCATAGTGAAATCAAATTGCAAAAGAAGTTTGCTATGCAAGTCTTCATAGATAAAAAGCCCGAGGGGGACAAGGGTTTTTATGTCTCTTTTCAGTATCACCATGCTCATTGTGGTTAACATCCATCAGTGACCAGGCATGAAATTTTTTGCTTGAACCCTACAAGCTTTGATAACTCCATCATCTGGGGAAAAAACTCAAAAAAATTGGAATTCACTTGGCATGCGTCCGCCACCTAATTCTGCTTTCCATAGGGACAACGAGCTTGATAAAGTCCAACGAAAGATATCAGTCTTACGTTTGGCCCTTAGAAAATGCTCTTTTTCTCCTGGTAAATGCTTGCTTAACAAACGAATGTCCGTGCAGATTCATATCTGCAAAAGAAAGGCGCAATACATTAGTCCAAGCCCACAAAAATTATCAAGGCTCATGCATGCGAAAATTTCTTATACACGATGCTTGAGGGGGCAACTGTTGAACCATCTATTTTCATAAAGAAAATAAATAATCGACCTTACAAAAAAAAAGTGTACAAGTGCTTTACAGGTCCAAAAAAAAAAAAAGGGGATGGTGGGATCAAACCATGTTCTGAGACTTAAGAGGTGGTTGGCTTCCAGAAAATCCCAAAGTCCCACGTCCTCAACTAGAGCTAATGTGGTGGCTCTTCTAAACGACTCTATATTAGAAAAAGGAACGAGGGTGAACTTTTGTCAAGTGAATTATTTGTTCTTGTACAATTTGCTCAACAATCCGATCTCAAAGGAGAAGGGGCCTACATGGGTGAATTTGCCCGAGGTAGTCCCAGTCACAAGCATGTAAAGAAACATAAACGAGCAAAATGGAACTAATGCTTTAACATCCAGTTCAAATGGAGGAGCCAGTGGAAATGGTATGCCCGCAATAGTCACTAAATCACTTCCTTGTAGGCCTCCACCTATGGTCAATAAAATGAGAGGTGGGACAGCCCGATGCAGTGCTTGAGATGCCCACTTACTTTGAAAATAGCCCCCGAAGTAAGGAATATCTCCATCCTTGCCAAGTAATGTGGTAAATAAGCAACTCAGGAATGAGATAGCTGACTTAAGGAGACTAATAATGCAGAATGCTAGGCAAAAGCCCACTCGATGTTCAGGGTGACCTACCAAAACCCTTACCTTGCATACATTGATGAACAAAAGCTAGCAGCTACAAGCTGAGGTTGTTTGGGGATTCTTTAGTTGGGCTGACTTCTCCATGGTATTCTCTCCTACCTCCTAACTCCATTGCCAACTGGGAGCAAATGAAGGTGGCTTTTCATGAGCAATTTTACAGGGTGGAACCTAAAGTAATTATCAATGACATGGCAGAAGTCAAACGGTATGAACATAAGTCCACAAAAGACTTCATGATGAGATTCAGGAAGACTAGAATGAGGTGCCAATTTCTTATAAACCATGGGTAGCTCATAGCCATTGCTCAAAAAGCTTTGAGGTTACATCTAAGAAAGAAGTTCTATGATGTACAAATCACTGAACAACAAGAATTGGTGAATGTAGCCACTGAATATGATAAATTTTTGGTTGAAGAGTAGCAAATAAAGCATTCTTCAAAACATGTCCCTTTCTACCAAAATAAAGTTCCAATACACCAATTGGAATTTGAAGGCATATAGCAAGGGAAAGACATGGAAATATATATCGTGAGTTTTTAATCCCCCTCGATGAGAAATATCTTGCAAATTCTCTAAGTTCATTGGGAGACTATTAATGTATTTGCCACGGTGAAGCCATAAGATGTTTGGATTACGAAGGAATATGGAGTGACAGAATCTTGGACCTTGCTTTCTTCTCTTGAGAAGTCCGTGCACGACACATTGATTACTTTGACCGTTTCACACCTTTAGTGTTATCCAAGGACGGCAACATACTTCTTTTCGAGATAGATAGTGAGAACATTTTTTTGTTTAACTTAGAGAAAAAAAGTGTTAAAAGAGTTGAAACTCTTTGGTTAGCCTTGTTACTTTGAAGTAGTTTGTATTTTGTAAAGGTTGGGGAGCCTCACCCTTCTTCTTGAATCTTGATGGTGAATCTTGTAGAAGATGGTCATCATTGATTTATATATAACAACATTACTTTGTTCATTTGTTAATTTAGTTTGTAATTCTACGAATCATCAACGAGGAGGGATTGAACTCCAACGACAGGGCGTTTTATTGTACCTACACACAACCGCATGAACAACGACATGTCATTTATCGTCAACAAACCATCTTTCTTGCTCGTGCTTCTGTAAACGTCCGTTGAACTTTCCGGGCCTTCCGACTCAAAAATGGCCAAGAAAAGAGAGCGCCGAGTCGCACCGAGTTCGAACCGCGGCGAAGACCGAGTAGAACCTTCGGGACAACTCCGCGACGCAAACCGGCAGCACATAGTCACCTTCGTCCTCTTCTTCTGCGTAGCTGTAGCAACCGCCATGCTCGCCTACCGCATCAAATATGCTCCGACGGCGAACCCGACGGATTACGCCTTCTACGAGCGAGGAATCGTGAAACCTGATGTGAATTACCAGGAGATCCTCACTGCAAGTACCCTCCCTACTGATTTCTTCAATTTGTCTGTTTGATTGCCGAGAAAATGCGGGAAAAATTAAGACGAATTGAAGTTATCGTTTACTGTATTTTAGCTGTTATTAGTCAAGAAATGCACGAAATGATACGAAACCTTAGTGTTTATAATTATTTTTGGCTTCGATTCAAACTTTTGCTCAGCTGCCAAACAGAAAATTTATGATCTTACAGTGTTTTTATTGATAATGTGGTTTGAAAAATTCAGGAAAATGGAAAGGTTTCCGAAAATACGAGTGGCAGGCACTTTGCATATCCTGTATTGGCCTACATCACTCCATGGTATGCCATGTCTTTCAATCTGTTTGGCTATATAATAATTTATGGGATTGTATTATTTTCTAAAAGCTGTTTGGATTGGAATGAAATACAACGAGAATTTCAGTTAACGTTTCAAATATGAGAAAAAAAATTACTTGGAATTGAAGTATATGTAAAATTTGAGGAAATCATTTGGTAACGAAATACACTCGGAATCATAGTAAAGAAAGTAGTAGAGTTTGAACTGATCCATTAGTCTCTCTTTGAGAAAAACTACAAAGTGCCGGTCCTTTTGGTTTAACGTAGCTTGGTGGATCTAATGTGATTATGTAAAGTTTTCCATTTTAAAGTTTGTTGTTCTATAATACCTAGGTTAGTAATTTGTATTGGTTGGTTGCTCTTATAATCATATTAGACGTATTTGCATTAATTAGCTTGAAATTTTTGCGAACTCCTTCTCACATGTCAAATTATACAGGAATTCTAAGGGCTATGATATGGCCAAATGGTTCAACTCCAAGTTTACTCATTTATCTCCAATTTGGTATGACCTAAAGAGGTATGCTCCCAGTTTTCGTGGTTGGACAAAGTGATATGAGTAGTTGATGTACTGTTTGGTACCATGTTTTTTAATTGTTATCATTGCCCAAATAAGCCGATGGTAACTGTCAAAACTCTGCTCAGTTATTTGATTATATACGTGACCATTGGGGTGTCTATTCTCAAAACTCTAGATTAGAACTGTCTGCTAAATAAAGTTGGCTCGGAATCAAACTTAATGTATGATTACTTTTTGGCTGTGGGGGTTGGGGGATGGGGATAATCCTCTCATTTATGACCTTCAACCTCTAGAGATAGTAGGAATATCTGTTAAGATTCAGTAAGTCGTAGATTTGTGAAAATTAAGCGATAATTAAGATTTGTGTAGCTATATTATTTCTGGATAAGTTTTCAGTATTTCACCCCTTTTGTCAACAGCCAAGGCAACAGCTTAATTCTGGAAGGTAGGCATAATGCTGATATGGGATGGATCTCAGATCTTAGGATGGCAGGAGATGCTTGGGTATGAAGAAGAATTCTTTAACTCCCTTCTCACTACCTTTTTGTATTTGACTAATATTGAACAGCTGTGACATCAATTGTTCACAATCGAATGTGGGAAGACATGTAATAAAATTTGAGAGGTCTTTTCAACAGTTAGTCAACTTAGAAACAATTTAAATTCTTTTTTATAAGTCGTCGATATATGTCCTGCGCTTTTATATGTAGTTGTGGCACACTTTTTATCTCAATCGGTTAGTAATCTCATCTGTAGCATACCTCGATAATGTATAGGTATTGCCTAGAGTTGTTCTGGAAGCATTTCCAGCAGAGCTGCTTACAAAGAAGAAGCAGAGGAGTAAAGCTATTAATCTTATAGTAAACGAGTGCAAGTAGGCTTCCAACCTAGAGTACTTTTTATACGTTTGTTTTATTGAGATATTACGTCCTAATTCTACCCCATTGGCTTCTGATCCTTTTGAACTTGTTTACTATTTAATGATTTCTGTAGTCTGTATGTACCAAAAAAGGTCCAAAACTTTGGTCATTTTTCTTTATATCTAACGCAGATAAGGTACTAATTTTGTGGGGGGCTTTTTCATTGATCAGGGAGATGGGATATGACGGTATTGTGCTGGAATCTTGGTCAAGGTGGGCAGCTTACAGAATTTTGCATGATCCAAGCTTGCGGAATTTGGTAAAGTACTAATTTTGCATGACCCAACTAGGCAAATGATGGCATTGTTTCATAAAAGTCATGTTTGTTGTCTGTTGAAAATATTTTTATACCTTTCACAAGTATATAGTATTCATATATGTTGACGTGTCAGGACTTTGATCAACTGTAACTGCAATGTTCCAAATTAGAATTCCATTTGCTATTTTGAGATGCAACTGTTTAATATACATTCCTCAATACAAAGATAAAGGATATATGAAATTGTATTAGCGGGCTAATGAAATCTTTTGATCGGAGTCACTTTGTTACCGAATATAACAAGAACTTGTCTTCTTCGTACCTACATCCAAGTTTGCTGAAAGTCACTATTGTTTGGAGGTGTAGATGTTGCCTAATGAACTTATTTGTTGTGGCTATTCATTGGTGCTGTTTTCTAGAAAGTGATACCATGTATCTTCTTCTCAAATTATATAACATCTGAGAATCTTTGTTATTCTGCCCGTGCAGGCATTGCAGTTTATAAAAGAGCTTGGTGATGCATTACATGGTGTGAGCTTAGACAGGAATGATAAGCAACGGTTGCAATTAGTCTATGTTATTGGTCCGCCACATTCAGAGAAGCTCCAACCGCATGATTTTGGACCTAAAGATCTTCAGAGCGTGGATGATGCTGTGGATGGATTCTCACTTATGACGTATGATTTCTCGGGACCCAATAATCCTGGTCCCAATGCACCTCTGAAGTGGATTCATTCTACCCTGCAGCTGCTCCTTGGTACCAATAAAAACAGTGCTCTAGCCCGCAAGATATTTCTTGGCATCAATTTCTACGGCAATGATTTCGTCCTCACAGGAGGTATTATTCTGTTTCTTTTCTACTTGTACAATTTGTGTTGTTCATTGGCATTGGAGAATCTATATTTGATTTACGGTTTCGTGTTATTGCCCATGGGGAGTGAAATATGATGGGTCAACTCATTATGAGTTCCCATGCTGTTTGTCCTATGAATCTATTGGCGGTTGTCCTAGAATTGGAAGGGAATTGAACCTAGGTGAGTAAATAAACTTAACAAGTCTTGTACGATGACTATATGGGGTTTGGATTGATCATCTTAACATTGTGCATTTGATAATTTTATCTAAGCATCTGCTATTGTCTCCGGCTTCCAAATCGTTGGTAATTCATTTACCAGGACATCTCTTGAAGTTTTTTTTTTTTTGGCTTGAATGTGTTTGAATTCTCTAGTAGTTCGACATTTTAGGGAGAGTCTTTTAATGTTATCGAAAATGCAGGTCCAGGTGGTGGTGCTATCACTGGAAGGGATTACCTGTCCTTGTTGGAGAAGCACAAGCCCGAGTTGCAATGGGAAAAGAACAGCGCAGAACATTTGTTCTTTTACTCCGATGATGAAAGTAATTACCACGCTGTGTTCTATCCATCACCAATGTCAATTTCCGTGCGGCTAGAGGAAGCTCGCAAATGGGGATGCGGCATCTCAATTTGGGAAATTGGGCAAGGTTTGGATTACTTTTTCGATCTTCTGTAAAGCAGTCATTTGATCATCCAGATGTAACATAATTTATACATTTTGGGTATGTGCTCAGTCTGACAAAGTTTTAGTTAGGGGTGACAAGAATTTGAAGAATTCAATCTATCATGTATAACTGGTTCGACATTTCAAGAAATATAGCACACTAGGATTACAGCTTACTGCAACTACCTGCGACATTTTGGTGCATGTAATGAACTTGTTTTATTTTTGCTCTTCAAAAGGCGTTTCTATTACCGTTATTTGAAAGAAAAAAAAAAAAACGTTCATTTGGTGAACCAAACGGGCACGGATTACCAAACTTGTCATGTGTCTTAATCTTTTTGTATGTTGGTATGTGGTTAACTTGGAATACTGTAATAACGAGTCTAAGTTGTATGGACGTTCTTCGGGAAATCTCCACCAGGCAGCCACCATCAACTGTACCGTGGTCCGTACTGCACCCGCGGAGTGTACTCTATACGTATTTTTCGTTGCAGAGTTTCTCAAGACTTCTAGTGACATTTTTCTCAGCCACACAAAACATTTACAACCCAAAGTCATCATCCCAGCCATCAAACAATATAAAGTGATCGCAATCCTTACTTGCCACGTGTCAATCGCTCAATGGGCAACCTCTCATCTTGCATGACACGTCAGCACCACCCTCCACCCAAAAGGCGGCAGCCAGATTGCACCCACTGAAGCTGAAGGCTTGTAAAGCCTTCCATCATCAATTTTCATCAATTTTCTGAGAGACCAAAAAGAGTCTTTTTCCTCTGTTTCTTTCACTAGATTCTCTCGCTAGAATTATGCCATGGAGGCCTTCAATGCAGCAAGCTTGACCCCCATAAGATCAGTTCTTGGTGGCAGAAGAAAAATCCCATCACTGCCTTCCATTTCCCTTCCCAAATTCTCCAATCCCACAAGTTTGAAAGCTTCACAAGAGTCTTCATCTCGGAGTTTCCACGGCGGCTTGCTGCTCTTATCTTCAGTTTTCAATGCCGGGTTTGCCAAGGCTTTGACATATGAAGCATTGGGGCAGACTGTGAGTGGTGGAGGTGGAGACTTGGAAGTAGGTGGGGTTCTTGACAGTGTTATCAGTTTTGTGACAGATAATCCTGCAGTTGTCGCTGGCGGTTTCGCAGTTTTGGCGGTTCCATTGATTCTGTCTCAGGTTCTGCCTAAGCCGTTCGGTGTTGAATCTGCCAGAAGTGCTTATGTAAAATTGGGTGAGGAGGCCAATGCTCAGTTGCTTGATATAAGATCGCCAGCGGATTTTAGGCAGATTGGTACTCCGGATGTCAAGGGTTTGGGGAAGAAGGCGGTGTCGATTGTTTACAAAGGTGAAGATAAGCCGGGTTTCCTGAAGAAACTCTCTTTGAAGTTCAAGGAGCCAGAAAATACCACATTGTTCATCCTCGATAAGTAAGATTGTTAACCCGATTCTTTAGTTTTCGTTTCCTCATTGTTTTACGAATCATGAATTGTCAATTTCTGAGCTTATTTCGAAGCAGTTGTTCACAATCAAGAGCTACTATCAAGTGCCTAGAATTGACATCACCTTAGAATGTGTACATTATGCAATTGGTTTATGTCGAGATCACTATTTGGACTGCGAAAGAAAAATTCAGTTCACATTAGCATTTAGTTTCGAAGAGGACGGTTGAGTAGAGAATTCTCACAATAAAACTCAGTTACCAGTATTACATAAAAGACGTTGGTTTTCCTAGAATTTCATACAAATTGTCATATGTTAGCGCAAAAATATCAACTCCGGTTTGTGCACATTCCAAATCCCTTTCTTGAAAACAATGCTTCTCTTCAGTGGCGTGAAAGGGGGCGGAAGAAAGCTTAATTGAATAACTTCATGAAGAAACTGCTTGTTGACATTTCCATTTCTAGTTACCGTAAAATCGATTCTGATTATAATGTTCTTTCCTTGACATTCATTTTTCTCATGCTTGTGACGTTTGTGTTATTCCCAAAGCTAATATGTGAAGCTAATCCTGCAAATGTTCTGATGGAAGCCAGATTTGATGGGAACTCCGAGCTGGTTGCAGAATTAGTCACTGTAAATGGGTTCAAAGCTGCTTATGCTATTAAAGATGGTGCTGAAGGACCACGAGGATGGGTGGTCAGTCCCATTGCCCTTCTACATCTAATCTTTGTTTCCATACGAGTCTTATTGAGCTTTAGTACTTGACATGAAATATCATTTTGCAGAACAGCGGTCTTCCTTGGACACCACCAACAAAAGCACTGAGTTTTGATTTTGGCAATTTAACAGATGCTCTTAATGGTGCAGTTGGAGTAATTTTCTTGACTTCCATATGTTGATTGATATTTCACATGTGAAAATCTATTGTCTTATTGAACAGTAAGGTGCTATTTGGTCTCCTACTTTCGAGCAAGGATGTTATATTGAACACAAATAACAACATGTTGGTTAGTCTAAAAAGTTTAGTAGAAAATCATAAACGAAAAGCCGGATTGATCGTGATAGAAGTATATAAACATTTGAAACATCCCCCCGCCCCTAGCTTACATATTTCATCAAGATGGGACAAGAAAGCTGTTGATGTGTGCCATTCCGAAAATGGGTTGGGACGAGCAAATTTATTGGTTTTCAGTGATGGATTCCCTCGTTGATGATTATGTTCGAAAGAATTTTGATGTACTTATATGATTTTAACAGGATTCTTATATGTTTATGTGGTCAATTATGTGCAGGAGGACTCAGGTGCCTTGTCTCTTTCCCTTGGGGTCGCCGCAGCAACCGGATTGGGTTTATTGGCTTTTACTGAAGTAAAGTCCATCCATGCTGATCTATTTGTTTTCCTTTTGGTGTAACATGTATCCTTCTCAAACATCTTTCGAACTGACTGTTGCACTCTCATCTTTTTAGTTAGAAACAATCCTCCAAGTTTTAGGCTCAGCTGCACTAGTTCAGTTTGCGAGCAAGAAACTCCTTTTTGCTGAGGTGAGTCTCCTATTCTCTTTTATACTTCCAAGAAGTTATTTTGATGGAATGTTTATCGGGGTCGATAAGAAAATTTTACGTCTCTGAAATAATGCGTAGTGGCCAAAAGTTATATTATTCCATGTTTCCTCTTAGTTATTTTGTTCTAACAGACCGCCTTTGCATTTTAGTAATTATTGTGAAACACGTCTAGCTCGTCATAAATATGAAGGTTTATTAATCATAAACATCTGTAACCATCGCGGCCTTGAAAGCATATTACATTCTGATCCCAAGGATTAGCATTCAACTTCATTGTCATAACCTAAGTTACTTTTATGACAGGATCGAAAAGAAACTCTACAACAAGTTGATAAGTTCTTGACCACGAAGGTTGCCCCTAAGGAGCTCGTCGATGACATAAAGGTATGAGACTAAAAATGACGGATTCCCTCATCACTGCCTCACAGACTAGTTATTTTGACAATTACAATATACTAAACTCCGCTGTTTTTATCCTCAACCGCCTTGAATTTCAGCAAATTGGGACAGCTCTTCTGCCAGTAACTGTTAGCAAGGCTCTTCCTGCACCTGCAGAACCAACTCCAGAGCCTACTGCTGCTAGTGATACTGTACAGAAAGCAGAAGCTGTGGTCGAACCAAAAGTAGAAGCAGCTATAGAAGCCACCCCGGAACCGAATTCAGTACCAAAACCAGAAGTTAAAGCAGAATCACTTCCTGGGATTTCGAAACCACTTTCCCCATTCCCTTATGTAATTACTCACTTTATTTTCTATTTGAATTTATGTTCATTTATATCAACCCTCATGATCAATTATTTTGTGCAAGAACTAACCAAATCTTTCTTTCTTTCATGTTTTTTTTATGGTTGCAGTATCCGGATTTCAAGCCTCCGGCATCTCCCAGACCGTCGCAGCCCTAGAGGCGTTGTTTAAAGCTTGTTTCTTCGACAGCAAGCTGTTTACGAACGATTTTGGAGGCTACACTCTTAGCTTTGCTCCTGATAGTGTGGTACATGAAATTTTGGAGGCTACATCTGTCTGAAGATAATTCACTGTCATGAGTTGGATAAAATAGTTTTCCCCAAGTATCCCTTTTGTTTTTGACTTTTGACTGCTTAACTTCAAATGTACTGTTTGTAATCAGGTGGATCTCTGTGTAGATGTGATTCATGGGTAAGCTCTGTTTGGATTTACTATAAATATGATATCTTTAGGACTTTTGGAATGTATATGTGTGTTTAATTGCTAGCCTAAGAGCTAGTGTGTCTGTTATTCTGGTCCAATACTAAAAATAACAAGTACAGCAATATTTTATTGGATCAAGACAAATAATAAGCTCCAACTTTTGAGAAATGAGATTCAGCATAAGTTAAAAATAATAAGTACAGCAATATTTTATTGGATCAAGACAAACAATATTTTATTGAATAGTTGACGTCTATTCTTTTTTCTTTTTTCAATCAGCATATAATGAAGAGGTATTCATCAATTCCCCTTGAACTTGTGACCATTGGCCAATTCCCCCCCTCAACTTTAATTTTGGCTAATTTGCCCCCTCAACTCTCATAATTAGTCAATTTCCCCCTTCAACTTTAATTTGGCCAATTTCCCCCCTCAACTCTCAAAATTAGTCAATTTGCACCCTACTGTTAATTTTTATTTTTTTTAATTTTCCATCTATTCTTTTCTTAATTTTCAATCTTTCTAATAACTTCCAACAAAGTACTAAAATTAACATAAACTCACTTGCATAATATAGGGTAAAATATACAAAAACATAATACAATTAGTATGTGATATGGGTTGATTATAAGAAAAAGTTATGAATCGGGCTTAAAGCATGTAGAAGAAGAAATAATAACAAAAAGAAATAATAATCCTAAACTTATGGATCAGACCTATTTCAATAAAATGCGTTTTTCTTAATAAGGAGTCGAAAATTATGAATAGACTAGCCATGTTTTTCACTAAAGCTCGATTCTCTGCAATTTACTTGAACTTAGCTTTCACTTTTATAAAGAAAATTGTATTCACATATAAAAATTTACACATCAATCCTTTTCGTTATCAATTTTGTATAGTCAAAAATCAAATAAAATTACTCCATACTGATTTATTATGACTAATAATACTATCTATGATAAATTGTAAAATTCTAAATTTTAATCTATTTGTAATAGGATAAAGATATAGGAACATGATTAACATACATCTTATTTAGTTTCTTACACACACTTGTTTAATTATGATCAAATTAAAAAATTAACAGTAGGGTGCAAATTGACTAATTATGAGAGTTGAGGGGGGAAATTGGCCAAAATTAAAGTTGAGGGGGGAAATTGGCTAACAGTCACAAGTTAAGGGGGGAATTTGATGAATACCTCTATAATGAATCTAGCGAATTATCTATTTTTAATCAAATCATTGCCACCAAACAAGGCATTGGTCTTTTGAAAAAGAATTTTTGCTAATGTCAATTGCATGTTAGCCGTTCAAACTGTAAATTCAACCAAGTCACATGTGAGACTAAGAAAGTTTTGAAATATCTTCGCATGATTTTACTAATTTAAGTTTATAATATGAATGAACGAACTACATACTCTAAGGCTTATTATATAGTATTAATTAATAAATGTAAGTATTACAACATTAATAATTTAATAATATCACGTGACAGTAATTCAATTTTTTCTACCGCAATAAGCTTACCACGTTGTGAATGCAAACTTTGAAAAAATTGGAATTGGATCCTTAGTGTCCGAAACCTAAGGATCAATACATCTGAGTCGCTGATTGGTTTGTAAAAGAAATCAGAATTGTTGATTATATGTGGTGAGCTAGCAAAATGAGTTAACAGAGACCGTCAAATTCAATTTCTATGGCCTAGATATGTTGATCTTTAGGCTCCGGAGGTCCGGAGCGGATCCAATTCCTGCCGTAGTCACTGTTGAAAAGACTTACCGGTTGACTCATGTCGTTTCGTACAACGTCCAAATCTTACCGTTGGAGACGATTTTGCTGCGGTGGCTCCCAAATAATTCGTCCGGCGTCGTTTTATGCCTCACCGGCTACGAAACGACACACAGTTGGAGCGGGAAGCTTTTTAATTTTTCTGAAATTTATAGTCGGAGCCGACGACGCATCTCTGGATCTGCAACAGTTAGAAACAATCAGCGAGACGACGTCGCTTCTTACACCAGCGAAGAAGCTCCTTCCTCCTCCTTCTGACCAGAACTTCAATGGCGAGAGTCAAACACACCGCCGGAAGAAAAGGCAAGAAAGCTACTCGCGCACAAACTGCTCTCTCTCTCTCTCTCTCTTTCTCTCTCTCTACAATGCATGGATGTATGTGTATTTTGTTGACGATTGTGATTTTTGCGCTTTCAAAAACCCTAATTTTCTCTGCCTTCAGCTGCAGGCCGAAGCTCGGTGGCCTCACCTGCTCATCCGGTACTCTTTCTCTCTCCCCCCCCCCCCCCCCCCCCTCTTCCTCTCCCTCTATCTTTCTCACTCTTCAATTTCTCGTTAATTTCGGATTTTTCTTGTCCTATGTTTGGTTACTGAAAAACTGTGGGAATGAGGATTAGGAGGAGGGGAATTGGGAGAAATTTATTAGTCAAACGGAGCTTTACCCCTTTCGTTATTTTCTCTGTTGTTTAATTTCTTGAAAATAGCAGGAAACTGTTAAACTTGTCACTCATCTGTAATCTGGTGAAGACAATTCATATCTTTAAATCTGGCATTCCTAATGTGTTTTATTTTAACTCCTTTTGTTTCAATAAACTGAAGGAATCTTCTAGAGGCACGAGGAGGTCCGAGGCAAATCCGACAAGTATATATGTTTTCTTCATTGGTGCTGGTGGTGATGATGCTATAGTGGAAGTGAGTTGTTTCTGAATGATTATAGTTGTTATGTCTATAGGTCCAGGAACGCAGCAGAAGAAGCGGCGTTACAGGCCAGGAACAGTGGCTCTTCGGGAGATTCGTCACCTCCAGAAGACAGTTAAGATGATTATCCCAGCTGCTCCATTCATCAGAACTGTGAGTTCTTATCTCCCTGTTTGTTATACATACAGAATTGCACCCACACATGCATGTGCGCAAAGATATACATGAGGGCGTGCAGTGCACCGAATGATATCAACAAACAGAAAAGAAATGTTGGGTAGTGTTATTGCTAGTTCTGGCAATTTTCTCTTCACACAATCAAGAGAATGTATTTTTTTTGTTGGCATGGAAACCCAGAATCACAGTTCCAATTTATTGATGTCGATTTGATTAACTCATTTCGTATTGTATAAACAAGTTGACCTTGACATCTTGGCAATCTCAGAGTTAAGCTTTTTTTAGTGAGGCTAGAATTGGATTGTGAAATGGAATGTGCTTCGTTTTTGTGTGGTTCACGTCTGGTGATATTATCTATTAGATTTTAAGCACTAGTTATGCGCAAGGTTTGATCACACAAAGTTGACAATCTTTTATTTCCTTGTAGGTAAGAGAAATCACCAACTCTGTGTCTAGAGAGCCTAAGCGTTGGACGCCTGATGCTTTACTAGCAATTCAAGAGGTGAATATATGTTGTTATTTATTTTATGGCAAGTGAATTTAGTTGTATGTAAGAGATTAACCTTGCAAATACTACTTTTCTTACCCCACCTCCTCCTTTTCTGTCTGTTTGATAAACTGGTACGTTTCTGCATTGTAATTTCAGTGAGTTGTAGCATAATCTTTGTTTATCCATCTGTTAAAATATGCTGGCTGGATGAGTGATGATAATGCCATAAGTATTATTAACATCTATGGAAGTGCATTGGATGCTTCCTCAGCTGCCCATCTGCTTCTTGCTATGCTTTGATCACACAATGGCATTGCTGTGCCAACCCAAGATCTTTGAGGACTTACTCGTTCTATTGCAATAAAAACTGTTCTTGATAACAATCAACAGTTTCTCGTTACCACCATTATTGTTCTACTTCGTCATCAAATCAGCTCAACAAATGAAGCCTATAGAATGAATTGCTTGGATTTGGTTGCTGGAATTTTGTCTTGTTATCCCAATCCAAGCATACCATCTAACCATCACCCTCTAAATTGCAGTCCATCGGAGGAGTTACTATGAGTTATTTGAGACAAATCAGTCATACCTATCGGAATTTTGTTCTTTTGCAGGCTGCAGAGGATTATGTCATTCAGTTGTTTGAAGATTCCAACCTCTGTGCAATTCATGCAAAGCGGGTCACTCTTAGTAAGTAAACTTGAGATCTAATATCTGCATAACTAAATGTTATTTTCCCCTAATCCCCCTAATGCTATGTAAATTTGCAAGCTGCAACCAACTGATGCTTGTAGTGAGATAACACCTAAACAATGAAAAAAATTGCACTCTTTGGGGTAGTGGATTTTGACAAAACTCAAAGGGGATGTCCTCAGATGCATTATCTTATTGTATGTCTTGGATTAACCGTCTGTTTACTGTTTCATCTTCCACTTCAAGTTTCAGTTAGTCTTTGACAGTTTTTACCATTATTGTACAATATAATTGTTAACAAACCTGTTTCTTTTACTTTCGTATCCTCAGTGAAGAAGGATTTTGAGTTGGCTCGTCGGATTGGAGGGAAGGGGAGGATCTGGTGAGAGCATGACAACAGTAACTGACTCCATAATCACTAATCGTAACAATTTTAGAAACAGTCAGCATTTGCTCTCTCACGGTAGCCGTATTTTGTTTTTCTCGTTGCAGTTAGAAATTCTCAGAACTAGGAAGTAGGCAGATTTCATTCATAGTAGTTCGAATCATCTGTATTTCCATGTCAGATTTCAATGATAGGATGGTTATTGCAATTGGTGGACCGATCATTCATCGTTTTGGGAAGTGTTATTCTTGTTGCTAATAGATTATAAGTATTATTGAATTCGACATATGTGGTAATTTTCGAAAGGATATTGTAACTTGGGTGCAAAGGTAACTCCTGTATAAACATATTTGCTGTATAAACGTAATTAAGCGTACAAACGTGTTTAGAATACTTGGCAGAAAGTCCAGAAAGACCTGAGTTCCCGGAAGCGCTATCCAACTCAAACCCTAGTTAGCTGTACCAAACCTCTACGCCTCTACCCCCAATATTCTCCAAAACCTCATAACCGCAAGCGAGAAACAAACTCTTCTACAGATGCAAGCATACGGGTTAACGCTTACAGGAAAGAGCATTCCTCTCGGAGTTGAGAGGCACCATACCATAGCCAATATCAAAGCCCAGGTTAAGGATAAGGAGGGATACCGTAAGACCAGCAGTGTTATTTTGTCAGGAAGAAACTCGAAGATGGTAGACACTGGCAGACTATGACGTCCAGAAAGAGTCCATTCTGCATTTGATTCTGCCCTTCAGGGGCGGCATGCAGATATTTGTGAAGAGCCTTACCGGCAAGACTATCACCCTGGAGGTTGGGAGGGAGCTCAGATACTATCGATAAGGCAAGACCAAGATACATGACAAGGAGGAGAGTCAGCCTGACCAACAAAGGTTCATATTCGTTTGAAAACAGCTGGAGGACGGAAGGACCTTGGCCGATTATAACATCCAGAAGGAGTCGACTTTGCATCTTGTTCTACATTTGCGTGGTGGAATGCAGATTTTTGTTAAAACACTGAGAGGAATGACTATTACTCTCGAAGCGGAGGGCTCTGATACCATAGACAATGTTAACATGAAGATCCAAGACAAAAAGGGGATTCCACCGGACCAGCAGAGGCTCATATTTGCTGGAGAGCAGTTGGAAGATGGTAGGACACCGATTATAACATCCAGAAGGAGTCTACTTTGCATCTTGTACCATGCCTACGTGGTGGAATGAAGATCTTTGCTAAAACGTTGACAGAAAAGACAATCACTCTTGAAGTGGAGACCTCTGATACTATAGACAATGTTAAGGCAAAGATCCAAGACAAAGAGGGGACTCCACCAGACCAGCATAGGCTTATATTTTCCGGAAATCAGTTGGAAGATGGTAGGACATTTGCAGACTACAATATCCAGAAGGAATCCACCTTGCATCTTGTTGTCGATTGCGCGGTGGGATGCAAATCTTTTGTGAAGACATCAACTGGAAAGACTGTCACTCTTGAGGTGGACAGCTCTGATGCTATAGACAATGTTAAGGCGAAGATCCAAGACAAGGAAGGAATCCCTCCTGATCAGTAGAGGCTAATTTTTGCAGGAAAGCGATTGGAAGATGGTAGGACTTTGGCTTACTTTGCATCTTGTTCTTCGATTGTGGGGTGGGATGCAAATCTCTGTCAAGACTTTTACTGGAAAGACTATCATTCTTGAGGCTCTGATACTATAGACAATGTCAAGGCGAAGATTCAAGATAAAGAAGGAATCCCACCGACAAAGGCTAATTTTTGCTGGAAGCAGTTGGAGGACGGAAAGACTTTGGCAGATTGTAACAACCAGAAGGTATGCAGATCTTTGTCAAACTCTGACTGGGAAGACAATCACTCTTGAGGTCAATGGACAATGTGAAAACTAAAATCCAAGATAAAGAGGGTACCCCGCCCAATCAGCAGAGACTCATTTTTTCTGGGAAGCAATTTGAGGATGGGCGTACGCTGGCTGATTATAACATCCACAAAGTGTCTACCCTGCACCTCGTGCTTCGTCTTTGTGGAGGCAATGTTTAAGATTGGATGATGTCTGTCAGTATTTCTTATTTGGTTTTGATTTCTTTTATATTCCCCTTCTAGCAGAAGGTGATTTAGAACATTAAGACACCGTTTTGCTTTGGTAGTGAATCAGTGATTTAGGATTGGAATGTGGTTGACCATTATGTTTTTTTTCTGATGATGTCTGTTATGAGATGATTTGATTTGGTAGACTATCTGGGTCTCATTGTTTATATGTTAAGTTTGTTTTGTGATGATCCTGCATTTTTTGACGTCGAATTGATTGATCGCATATAGAACGAGGATTGTTGGATAATTTTGTTTTCTTTGTTGTGTCGGGCACAAGAGTGTCAAGTATGTTAAATTGAGTGGTTTGAGGGGTAGGCTTAAGTCAGTTTGAAGTTATTAAGTTGGGATGAAAACTTTGATAATGTGTGAGATTGGTTCTGCAGACGGCGAACTGATTTAAGTAGGGCTTAACGGGATAAGCTAGAATGCTGATGGCTTAGCAAATTCGTTCATGTTTTTTCGTACAATCTCGATGGATGAATAGAGTTGATGCCGTTTTAGAATATTGATGGCTTACCTTATATCCCTCTATCCCATTGTGGGCCTGTGGCAATGAGTTCACCAATCTCATATCATATCTGTATAAATTCCGGAAGGATAGTTCATGTGCCAGGTTCTAGTTTAAGCATCCGTGTTCTTACACCGTGCTGCTAATCGTCACATTTTTGCACTATGACATCTTTGGCATGTGATTGTTCTGTAGTCTTTTTTTTTTTCCTGTAATTTCCCTCCGATAGTGGACCTCAAAATGTGAATGAGGATGAATTTATAACCTTCTAGTATGATTTTTATGTGGTTCGTTATCAATTTATTAGTTATAAAAGTTAATCCTGATCTTGTTAGTTTTGTAACGCCCCGACCTGAAAATTTTATTTCGGAAACTAATTTTGGTATAGGCCAAAATTAAACTCTTGTTTAACTAACTACCGTTAATCACAATTCTTTATTTAAATTTATTAATCACTCACAAAATCTATAACCATAATTTACTTACCAAAAACCTAAGATTAAAATCTCAAATAATTCCCCAAAATTTCTCTTCTTCAATCAAATTCCCAACAAAAGATTAATCTCAATTATTTAAGGCTGCATCTAGCCCCTGTTAGACTGCCTATGTACCCTTGATGCGGGATCAAGCATTTCGTAGTTCACCATTCATTCTTTTATCAATTTCCGAAAATATTCTAGTAATGGAAATATTCAACATTAGCTTTCACAATTGAATCACCTCAAATGGGTACCAATTACGGATTTAAAATATCAAAATTTGCATGAAAAGGCAGCATCGGCCCACTGGCCACGCGCCTCCATAAGTGGCGATTTCTGATGAATGAAAACCCAATTTTCCGACTAACTCTAAAAATTACCAAATTGTGGAACAACTTTCATACCTGGGCCGAAGTACAATTCGGCCGGAGAAGGCCCCAATTTCACTCGAACTCATTGGCAACCCTAGAAATGGGTGGCTTCAATCCTTCACCTCCGGTGCTCCGCCGCCCCTATAGCTATTTGGGCTTTGTTCTAAGCCTCAAGAGAAGTGTCTTGGTGGTGGTGATTGAAGGAAATCATTTCATAAATGGAGGATCTCGGCCAAGGTTTCCCATGGCACCCACGGTGGGTTTTCCACCAAACTTCAACTGAATTTCTTCTGATTTTTGGGCAAAAATGGTGGAGGGAAGGTTGGGTAGGTTGAACCCAAGTGATGGATGGCGACAATTCACCGTGAAATGCGGCAAATGGCGTCGGGTTGCTTGCTGCCAGGTCAGGTCGGGAAGAACACCCGTTCTTCCTTTATTTTTATTTTTATTTTTTCCTTCCCTCCTTTCCCTCCTTTCCCTCCTTTCCCTCCTTTCCCTCCTTGCTCCCTTTTCTCATTGGTCACTCTCTCTTTTTCCTTCTCCCCGATTTGGCAACCCTCTCCCCTTCTTCCTCCTTTCCATTTTTTTTTTGTTTCACCCCCTCCTCGATTGGTCTCTTTCTCCACCCCTCCTTTTCCCACAGCCACTAGGTGGCTTTTCTACACCAAGACAAAGCTCCAGCAAATCTGGAGCATTCTAGATTCACGGCAAAATGATCATTTTACCCCTATCTTTGTTTGTTTCCATTTCATTCATTATAACTTCGTTTGGCGAACGGTTTTCACCTACACGCTTGTGGGACCAAGCTCTATCCAAATATGACAGAAATAGTTTAAAATATATGAGGATAAAATACATCCTCGTATAATTACGTTAAACCAACTAGGGCATTTTCGTCTTTTCCACATAACGAAAAATTATACAACATAAATAATAATCGAATTAAGGAACGGGATTCCGCATTTTCCCCATTCAAAATTTATAACCCTAATTCAATTTATTTTCAATTTCCTCCACATAACCATAAACGTAACTAATTTATTTTTTAATTTTTCAAGGCATTAGAAGTTTTCTGTCAATTACATACGCGTATTTGTTGCTTGCTCTGTAAGTAATCACCTAGATTCATGGGTTGGCTCAAAAGAAACTCATTTTCCAGAACGTTTTCCTGGTTTATTTCTTTATACATCTTTTTATAGCCTTGCTTGGCCGTGAGTTTGCATGTTTTCATACTGCATACCGGAAATTGGTATCCTATTCATATAATTCTAGCTATAAGATTTTGATTCATTTAGTAAAGAACTTTGAAATGGGATGGTCAGAATGGACATTCGACAATTGGTACCTGTTGAATCCCACATTGGTCGTAGTAAAAGATAAATAATAGTTTAAATATCCTAACCCCACTTTAACTAACACCAAGACCTTTTGTGATAAACTCCACACCTGACGGATTGTGCAGGTGGTAATTACAAAGTTGGGGACATTATTGATGCTGTTGGAATTGGGCCTTCGGCCCATCTCTCTGATAATTGTACAAGCTATCAAACCTAGGGAGCGAGCATGTATTGTATTGCCATATGATGGGTGGGTCCCCTAGGCCCCGTCGACGATGGTAGGTCTCTTGGCTCCACGTGGTTGCCTATGTGTGGATCTTATGATGGGTGGGTCCTTTAGACCCCGCGCGATGATGGTGGGTCCCTTGGCCCCTTGGCTCCACATGGTTGTTGATGTGTGGATCTCCCACATGTGACCTACTAATTGGGTACCACGTGAGGGGACGTGTTGAGTCCCACATCGGCCATAGTAAGATAAGTAATAGTTTAAACATCCTAACCCCGCTCTAACTAACACCGAGACCTTTTGTGATAAAACTCAAGTGAGGGGGCGTGTTGAGTCCCACATCAACTGTGGTAAAAGATAACTAATAGTTTATATATCCTAACCCCATTCTAACTAACACCAAGGCCTTTTATGATATAACTCCACACCTGACGGATTATGTAGGTGGTAATTACCAAGTTAGAGACAGTATCGGTGTTGTTGGAATTGGGCCTTTGACCCATCTATCTTATAATTCTACATGGTATCAAAGCTAGGGAGTGGTCATGTATTGTATTGGCACGTGATGGGTGGGTCTTTAGGTCCCGCCGATGATGGTGGGTCTTTTGGCTCCACGTGGTTGCTGATGTATGGATCTCGTGATGGGTGGGTCCCCTAGGCCCCGCCGACCATGGTGGGTCCCTTGGCTCCATGTGGTTGCCAATGTGTGGATCTCGTGATGGGTGCACTACAAGAAAACATGGCTTAGGTGGTGACAGAAATTCGTCGCATAAACAAGAAAATTCGTCACATTTGACTATATGTGACGAAATTCTAGCATCACCACTTGCGTCACCTATAGTCCATGGGATGAATTTTATTTTCGCCACATTTTTTCAGCATACGTGACACAACATTCGTCACTTAATAACAATATGTGTGACGAATTATACATCACAAATTAACCATATGTGTGACGAATTATACGTCACTTAATAACAATATATGTGACAAATTATACATCACAAAATACAAAATTATGTGTGATGTGGTAGAAACTAACACACAAATTAAACCCTATAAATTATGCAATCGTAGTATGAGTAAGTAGGGATCGTTCTATTTCGGGGATTAGAAGGGATGCTAATCAACACAAACTAAACTTATAAAACTGAAAACTAAGTTAAACTAACATGAAAACAATGAGGGGGGATATTTTGGACGAATTTAATTAAAACAAAAGTAAAGGGCAGCAAGTAAATTAAGTTGTGAATGAAATATGGATGAAAGGATAGCTAAAGGATTCTTCTCCACACATGAAACCTATGCATACAAATCGATTTCCAGTTATTCTTCCTATAAACCATGAATGACAATGCCCCAAATTAACTGTGAACAGTACTAATTAACTCTCAGATTTTCCTAAGTTCATTGAATTGGACTCAGCGACGCAACCAAATTATTCTTCTCGAGTTCCCTAACTATGAAAAGCATGATAGAGATACATCTCAAAGATGAAGTTCTGTGAAAATCATAAGCATTGACAAAACATTTGTAACTATGAAAAGCATGATACTCTTGCCAAGAATTTACTTAACTCAATCATGACTAGTGACTTTTACTACTTACAAATATAAGTTCATAACGATTAGGTGAAATTCCCTTATATTCTAACATCAAATCCCTGCATGCAAACTAAGTGTGCACCCTTAATAAACATACAATAATAAGTTTTCTATAAAGCAGATAAGTAAATCGCATTCATATTTTATGAAACAATAACTGGATGTAATCAATTTATATAAAACATATGATCATGGCTTCGAATTCACCTCTAGCTAAAAAGAAACTTAGTTACACATGTTCATCATAACTGAAAAACAATATAAAATAAACATTGAAACTTAAAACAAAGATAGAAAGAACTCTGAAAATTCCAGCAACTTCAATGGATGAATGGTAGGCATGGCACACTCTTAAATGTCAGCAAGAATTTCATATATATAGAGGAAAATGGCTGAATCCAAGGAGGAAAGGGTTTTGGCATTTTTGAGTTATTTTAGGACTCTAAAAATCAAGTAGAAAGTGTTGGAATATGATGAGGATTCCTTCTTGCAGCTAGAGATAAGATAAGACAAGGTTGGATAAGATAAGATAAGATAAGATAAGATAGGATAAGATAATGTTTCTCTCCAACTAGGATTCCTTTTTCTTGTCTAATTCCTTGCCTTCCAAGCCTCAACTTTAATTTCTCTAGATTTTAGCACATGTCTAACACCATTTACCAAAAACGTCCATCCTATATGCTATCCACGCATGCTATCCAATTCAAGTCCAAAATTGGTTCAAATTGCTCCATTTTTCTATTTATTATCATCTTTACCAACTGGACCTACAATAATACAAAAATAACTTAATTTACTACAATAAATAAAAATTAACTAAATAAATGCAAAGAAATAAGATAACAAAGTCGCATAAATATGCTCCTATCAATGTGACCTATTTTTTCATCTCATATCAGGTTTATAAGTGATGATTTTGTAGTCACCCAATATGATATCGGATGATATAGTTTACACTAAGTGATGCTGAAAAGGTCACATATTCCTTTGATATGTGGCGCAACTTACATCACATATGTTTAAATCAAATACCTTTTTAGAAATAATAACAACGAACTAATTGTTTTTCTCGTTTCATAACCTAGAATTGCAATTCATAACAATTATAAGGTAATACTTCACATTTTCATTAATCAACAATTAAAACACATAAGTTGAATACATTCATCAAATGTAACTCCCAAAAATTAAAGTCATGGTGACCTATCTCAAAAGAGAAGTTTAAAACAGCCTAAGGTGCCTAACAAAAGATAGCTTGAGGTGCCTAACAAATAATAGCTTGAGGTACCAACAAAAGAGAAGTCTAAGACAGAATAATCAAGAGTAGTAACATCTATATATAGACATCTTGGGTATTAACAAATGAGAAGTCCAAGGCACATTTAGGTGCTAACAAAAGAGGTGCTCCATGTGATAACAAAAGAGGTGTACCATGTGTATACTTGAAACTAATTGCAAAAGACACAATATGGACATCATTCCTATTCCAAATCATGTTCTTCTAGCTCAGGATAAGTATTTTCACCCTCTGAAATATAACCATTAGATTCTGTAGAGTTGTTGGTCTTCTCCTGACTTGCAGCAAAAAATGCCTTGATTTTTGTGAATAGATTTTCATCATCATTATGTAAATCCAATCAAGCTCTTAATTGTTCATTCTCTTGTTGCAATTTGAGGAAACCATCTGACAAAAGCTTGATCTGAGATCTCATATCAGTTAACTCGAAACTTGATGTCATAGAAGAAATGCAACTAGAGGTATCCGTACGAGGAAAAACACCTACACCATTAACTGATTTTCCCTTCCTTCCAAGGTTTTCAACCATGATTCCAAACTCATCATCTAATGGCACATGTACGGAATCTGATGGTGTACCTCCAGGTGCTTCTTGGATCAGCTTTTCCCTCATTTCATCCTTCATTTTCTTCATGTTATCATTTCATAATTAAATAGAAACAATTCAATTTCTTTCATTCCAAACATTTCAGCTATAATATGCTTAAGAAAACACAACACAACTTGACTACTTGTATGTTATCCTTATCTAATGCAGAAGCAAATCACCATGCAAAACCTGTATGTAAACATGATTTGTAGTTTCTATTTGATTATGGATTAAATTGGACTAGGCACATACAATGTTTTTCTCAACAAGTAACAAAAGCAAAGTTAGCATAAGATATATTGGTGGGACAAACAAGTAGTATCGTGTCAATTTTGCATGTTCACTTCCAACTGTGTTTCTTAAGTTGTATCTTGTCAATTGTAAAATTTTAATCTCCAGTGCATTTGAAATGACAAAAATGAGTGTTGACATTAGAATTATTGATCGGCTTGTTGTTCGTAGACATTGAAGACTCTCCTTGCACTTGATTAATATGCTCACCATGATTTATCCATATATCATAATTCATATCCATACTAGAATTCAATAAATGGAGATGAACATCTTCAACTGAGTGAAAAAATCTGTTATGACAAACTCTATAAAGACATAGTATCTGATTATTCTGGTTCACATGGTGACAAGTACCGACAATGAATTATTGGACACCTTCTCTATATTCCGAACTAAGGCGATTCCTACAATGAATCAATTGTCTATCCATGACGTCAAATCGCTTCAATACTAGCATTGGGCACAAACTTTGATATATTAGAATATATAGGTTGCCATAAGAAATTTTTAAAAATTTGTTAAGATAGGCATATAATATAGCAAAGATGAATGTCAATAAAACAAAGAAAGCAAAGATAGGCATACAATACAGTAAAGATGAATTTCATATAATTGGAAATTCAAGATCAGCAAGATGCTAAAACAAAGAAAGCAGACCATTAAGCATTTGCACCCATCTAACTACAATTTTTTTTAAAAAAAGAAAAAAGAAAAAAAGAAAGCATGCCATTTAAGTCTTCACTCCCACATTGTAAACCCTAATTTAGAAATATATATCAACATCATCCTAAAATTTAATTAAACAACAAAAGTAGAAAAATCTTCTACCCCAATAACACAAGTGACATTTCTACTACTGGGTTTCTCTGTATCTTGAAAACTCAATACAAAAAATAAGAAAAATTTCAAATTTTCACAGTTAAGACAAATTTACGAGAGAAATAAAGAAAAGTGCAGTAATTTCAAGAGATGGAGAGAGATTTGAGTACCTTTTAAGAATAAATTGGGAGAAAGGATAGTTGAGAAACTAGGTCTTCTTAAATCAAAGAGAGTAGAGTATGAGAGCAAGCAGTTGAGGTTTGAGGAAGACGAAAGAGCGATGCAGTCGTGGCCACCAACAATCTGTCGTCCGCAAAGTTGAGAGACTAAGCCACGAAGTGGGGTGGGAGTAGAATATATGAGTTCTAATTAGGGCTTTTGATTTTAATTGTTTTTATTTTTATTTTTATTTTTTTCCCTTTGCCTTTAGTAAAACAAATGGTGATGAATTGACTTTTCTCACATACCTAGGTGGCCTAATCTTAGGTTCTGTGAAGAACCCAATCTTTTTGTCACCAAGTGAAAACAATTGGTCAGCAAAATTTGGCGCCAAAAAATTTGTGAGGAATTTAGGATTGCTATGTGACGAACAACATTCCAAAAATGTTTCGTATCCCACACTAGTATGTATATGACGCTTTTTTAAAATTCCTCACTTATTATACCAAAATGTGATGAACTTATGGGCGTCACAGAAAATGTCGTCGCCTATTCCATGTTTTCTTGTAGTGGTGGGTCCCCTAGACCGCGCGCGATGATGGTGGGTCCCTTGGCCCCCTTGGCTCCACATGGTTACTAATGTGTGGATCTCCCGCGTGTGACCCACTAATTGGGTCCCACGTGAGGGGGCATGTTGAATCCCACATCAGCTGTAATAAAAGATAACTAATAGTTTAAATATCCTAACCCCACTCTAACTAACACTGAGGCCTTTTGTGATAAAACCTCACACCTGACGAATTGTGCAGGTGGTAATTACCAAGTTGGGACAATATCGGTGTTGTTGGAAGTGGGCCTTCAGCCTGTCTCTCTGATAATTCTACAGTACCTGGGTAGATGGTGTATGATTGGACATCTTATTCGAAAATTCTAATATTCTTCACATATCTTATATTCTGGAGTTTTTAGTTGTTAGATTTTTGGTCAAAAAGAGTACCTTGGGTGTTATTGAACATCTTATCCCAACAATTCCATTATACTTCACAGTATTTTATACTTTGAAATTTTTAGCAGCTGTATCTTGACCATTGTTATTGACCCAAAATTCTAACATCCATAAATTCTCTTTTTGGATGACTCTTGCTCCTTCAATATGTCCAAGACTCAAGTTTATTAGATAGTGATAAACCCCAAAAAGAAAAAGGTTTTTGTTGCTTGATCATGGAAATGAGAGATTTTTCAATGTAATCGGTACACGAAGTGGTACATAGGCCCGGCCCAGGCCCAATGCCACAGGGGCAGCTGTCTAGGGCCCCAAAATGAAGGGGGCACCAAAATAAAAAAAAACCCAAATAACTAAGTAAAAAAAAAAAAAAAACGTTTTGAGCCCAAATAGAGGCTGGAAGGCAAGAGCCCAAGAGAGAACAAAAGGGCCCAACCGCAGATTTTGGGCATTAATAAAAAATAAAAAAAAATCAACAAAGCATAACAGGGACCACTCGGTCCCCAATTAACCCTAATCCCTAATATGTCCAACCCTTTCCCAATTCCTTACCCCCTTCCCAATTTGTTCCCCACTTCCCTGCCCACTTCCTGCCGTCCTGACTCTCCCCTTTCACTCTCAGTTCATTTGCTGCTACAAGCTTTATTGTTTCGGTGTTTCCTCTTGAGTTGGCAACTTAAGTCAAGTCTCAACTGCAAGTGCAAGCTGGTGCACGTAGCTAGACAGATATATCAATTTATAATTTAATATAAAATTTTGCAATGCAAGTGACATAGAATTATATGATAAATTGATAATTGATGTATAGAATTGTTGTTGTTGATGAATTGAATGATTTGATTTCATTTGAAACCCAATTTTTAGGCTCAATTTTTATAATATGTTAGACTATGTGTTGGTGTTTTTATAATATATAATGTGTTGGAATGATAATTTTGATAAGAAATTTTTGTTATATCATATGTAGGTAATTTTTGCAAACAAATTATCAAAGCCATATCTTTTAGGAAACAACTCTCTGGTAATATGAAAAGGAAAAAACAGGCAAAGGATAACGAAATTGCCGAAAGTTTAAGAGGATCTCTTAATTAATTTTTCTTTACAAAGAATGAGTCAGTTGAAAATTTAAGAGAAAATGATGTTGGTGAAGAGCCACAAAATGTTGTTGGGGAGTCTCATGATCATGAAAATGGTAGTGATTTAGAAGAAAATGTTGGTGATGAGTCTCAAGACCATGAAAATGGTGGTGATGTGGATTTAAATGTTGATGATGATCATATTGGTGTAGAGGAAAATATTGAGTCTCCTGAACCTATTTTCCATTTAAACATTTATGATCGAAGAGTTTGGGATGATCTTAATGCAGAAATGAGAGACTTACTTGTAGAAAAGGGGCCAATTCGAGAAACTAATCTCACTTATCCTAAGGGCAAACTCTCTAGAAAATTTTCCTCACACTATTATGATCGAAAATTACCAATGGGTGAAATTTATGATAGGAAATGGCTCGTGTACTCAAAAGAGTTGGATAAAGTATTTTGCTTTTGTTGTAAATTGTTTAAAACAATTGCCTCAAAAAGTGAGTTAGCAAAAGATGGAATTAGTGATTGGAGACATCTTGGTGTGAAGCTTGACCAACATGAAAAAAGTAAAGAGCATCTCACTAATTCGAGAATTTGGGTTGAGTTGAAAAGTAGATTGACAACAAATCAGACAATTGATAAAGAATTTCAAATGCGAATCAAGAAAGAGACAAATCATTGGAAACAAGTGATGCTTAGAATTATTGCTGTTGTGAAATGTCTTGCCATACGTAATTTAGCATTTCGTGGAACAAATGAAAGACCTTATAAAGACTCTAATGGCAATTTCTTAAGTTTACTTGAAATGATTGCGGAGTTTGATCCAATAATGCAAAGCATTTTTGACTCATTGAGAATAAAGAGATTCATCACCACTATTTGAGCCATAAAATCCAAAATGAGTTGATACTACTTTAGCTTCAAAAGTCAAAACCACAATCATTAAAAAAGTAAAAGAAGCCAAATTTTTTTTCTGTCATTCTTGATTGTACTCCTGATGCAAGTTATGTGGAACAAATGACTTTAATTTTGAGATGTGCTGACTTGTCAAGTAGGTTAATAAATATAAGGAAGTATTTCATGGAGTTTTTAAGTGTGGAAGATACATCAGGACAATGACTTTTTAATGAGTTGCAAGATGTCCTAAAGTCTCTTGATCTTGATATTGATAATGTGAGGGGACAATGTTATGATAATGGATCTAACATGAGAGGGAAACACCAAGGTGTCCAGAAAAGATTGCTAGACATAAAACTCAGAGCCTTTTACATGCCATGTGGTTCTCATTGTCTTAATTTAATAGTTTGTGATATGGCAAGTTCATGTCTTAAAGCAAATTTTTTTTTTTGGAGCATGTCAATGCATATATACGGTGTTTTCCAACTCTACAAAGCGTTGGAATATTTTGCTTGAACATATTGATGGTTTAACTTTGAAGTCATTGTCAAATACTCGATGGGAAAGTCACATTGAAAGTGTTAAAGCAATTAAATCCCAAGTAGCCCAAGTTAGAAATGCTTTGTTTACGTTGGTGGAAATTACTGAGAATCCTCAATTGAGTAGGGATGCAGAATGTTTAGCATCAGGAGAACTTTCTAGTTTTGATTTTGTATTAAGTTTGGTTATTTGGTATGACATTTTGTTGAAGATTAACATGGTGAGCAAAAAATTACAATCTGAAGACATGCGACTTGATGTTGCTATAAAGGCATTGGAAGCATTTGTTACATTTTTTGAAAACTACAGAGAAACTGGTTTTGCTTCTACCATGCGTGATGTTAAAGAAATTGCACTTGATTTGGAAATTGACCCTGTTTTTCAAACTAAACGTCATAGAACTAGAAAAAGACATCATGATGAAGTTGATGGTAATGAGAGGGAACAACAGTCTGCTAAAGAATCATTTAGAACAGATTATTTTCTTGTTATAGTGGATATTGGTCTTTCTCAACTAAAACACAGGTTCGAACAGTTAAAGGCTTTTGAATTTATTTTTGGCTTCTTGTTTGATGCATCGAAGTTAATTTCATTGGATGATCAACAACTAAAAGAAAATTGTATGAATCTTGAAGCACATTTGAAACATGGAAATACCATGGATGTAGATGGAGCTGACTTATGTTCCGAATTACAGGTGTTGCAAATGATGTTACCTGAAGAAGCATTTCTTTCTAATAACCCTTGGACATCCATGGAAATAGCAAACTTTGTAAAAGAAACTGACATGTGTCCTAATGTCTTGATTGCTTATCGCGTACTGTTGACTGTACCTGTGACTATGACATCTACACAAAGAAGTTTTTCAAAACTGAAATTATTAAAATCTTACTTGCGGACCACTATGACTCAAGATAGGCTAAATGGATTTGCAATCTTATGCATTGAAAAGGATGAGATTGAAGACTTGGAGTATGATGATATAATTGATGATTTTGCTTCAAAAAATGCCAGAAGACAATTTATTAAAGGTTGAAATTTCAAGGAGCTTTGCTAGGAATGGTTGTATATGATTGTATTTTTTATTGTTGGTGTTTAGGTACTATGTTCCCCTTGTTGTATATTTTCTCAAGTAATATAATTTGGGCGTGAGGGCCTAGCCCCCTTAGCTTTGACTGGGTTCCAGCCCTCACTAAATATTTCTTTTTTTTAAACATATGTTTCCATATTAAAAAAGGGCATATTTTGAGCTTTCGCACTGGGCACCCAAAAACTCAAGACCGGCCCTAGTGGTACACCACGTGGGCAAGCAAACCTACACTGGGACAATCAACAGATTCAACATTTGGGGACAAGCTAACAATTAGAGACACAAGAAAAAACTATTGTGTTCATGGAAAAGAGGATTTTGCTATGATGTGTATCACAATTGCATATGTCTTGTTGAGATTAGAATCCTCTGCTTGTATTTTCTTGACTTTTAACCTTAGTCACATATTATAAACATAAGGGTGTGCGAGAAAGTAAAAGAGAAGATAAGTTTGTAATACATTTTAAGTGTGTCAGTTCATATTAGTGGACTCGTAACCTTAAATTTATGACATACACGAATATGACTAAAATAAGCACAATAGACATTAATACAAATTCATAAGATTTCCTAAGAGCTAGTGATGGAGTGCATGAAAGAGAAATTCATTGAGCTCTCATATTTAAATGGCTAATTTATATTTTAGTAATTTGTATTTTGGTAAGTTGTGTTTAATTATGTATTTGGGTTGAGACTTTATTATCATTTATGAAGTTTTAGTGGACTAGGAAGTTGTGTTAGTGTTTAATTAAGCAGTTGGCTAGGCCTTTTAAAATGCTAGAATTCTAGAGGTTTGGGGGGGGGGGGGAGGTATTTGAATGAATTTATGAATAGAGCCTGACTCTTTATCTTAGTCTCCTTCTCTAGTTGTGCTATTGTTCGTCTAGTTGATTCTCTGCCCTTTAACAGTCCCCCATCAGCTAGGTAAGATTCTGTGACAGGATTCCACAGTATATAATTTATCTGTGTTCATAAATTTAATCAGAGCAAAGCTCCCACCATATATAAAATGCAAAGTGGCTTCTTCAATATATGTCGCTGCTGGTTGATATGAACTTCCATGATTCAAGCTGGTAAGCCTTGAATTCCATGACCTAAACTACCAAATCCTCTATTGATAAAGCCATGAATTGGTCCACCTCATGGTCTTTTCTGATCAATGATTGTGACTGGTTTTTCATCATGTATATATGTTTCTTTTTTATTTGATTTTAATGATGAGAAGATACGCAAAAACATGTATGTAAGTTATGATTGAATTTTTATCAGTGTCGGCATTCATACAGTTCTCTAGTTTTGCCCAACCTATCCGTAGTTGCTGATAAGTTCATGATGAGCCAATAAATGCATGGACCAAGGGGTATTGGAAATAATTTTTCAACATTTTTTTTCACCTTCCGATCATGTTTATTTAATCCATAAATATTTTTTTTGTTTCATTAAACATTAAGGAAAAAAATAAACAGTATTGAGTGAAGCAAATAGTGTGTGAATATCATTTCTTATATAAATTATATGCACAATCTTTGTTACTTAATTTTAACCTCTCAAAGCAGGGATTTGAGCATTGCTCGAAAGATCTTGAGGAGGATTTGAGCACTGATCGAGGAAACTCATGAGACTTGTGCTTTTTTTTTAATTGCTTTTGATGTGCTTTAATAATAATTAGCTATAAAATGTAGCCGTTGAGTGTTTGATAAAATTAATTTTAAAAGTGATGCGAGTAAGAAAAGCAGTGTAAAAGCGTTTAGTAAATTTTAACGTAAAAGTGCTAAAATTGTTTATAATAACAAAAATGGACATTAGTGATGGTTGTGGCGACAATAGTTGGCTGGGGCAATGGTGGTGATGACAACAACAATGGTGAAGGTATGGTGGTGGTGCCAATAGTAGAGTGTGGACGTTGGGGTATAGAGGTAGCAATGGTGTCAACGACCCTAGGTGTCGCTGCCTTGTTGGCGGTGGCATTTGAAAGATGGTGGTGGTGATGATGGCGATGGTGTAAGGTTGGTGGTTATAATTGTAGATGGTAGCAACAATGGTGGTGGTGGTGTAGGCAATGTAAGCAGTGGTGGGGATGGCTGAGGCAATGTTGGGGGGTATGGTGGTGATAGTGGAGTACGGTGGTTGGGGTGCAAAAGTACCAATGGTGATAGAGGTGAGGGTAGCAGTGGCAGAGGTGGTAGTTGAGGTGATGGTGGCAGTGGCGGCAATGATACTGGTGGTAATGCATGTGGCGGTGGTTGTGGTTATAGTGGTAGTCGTCATGATTGTGGTCATGATGGTGGTGGTGCATGGTTGTGGTTATTGTGGCAATAGTTATGGTTGTGTGGTGGTAGTGGTGGTGATTATTGTGGTAGCGACGGTAATGATAACGATTGTGGTGGTTGTGTACGATTAGTGGTTATAGTGGAAGGTAGTAGCGGTCACTTTATTCTCCATTGGAAAAAATGTGTGTAAAAGGATAAATAATGTCATTTTAAAAAACTAAAAGGGATATTGCAAGAATTGAAAATATTCATTACAGGCTCAACTTTACTCTTTATGAAAACAACTTTTAAAATTAACCTATCTGAAGGTCACTGCTTTTAAAATAAGCACACTTTTTTGCTTAACTTTAAAGCAAATCTGCTTTTGGTGGGAAAAAAAAAAAAAACCAAGCCCTCTAAAAAAACTCAGCCAATTTCTGATTATCAACATCAAAAGCTAAATTTCCAACAAATACCTTGGCCTCCTCCTGTGGCTCAACATTCGACTCATCCTCTCTCTCTCTCTCTCTCTCTCTCTCTCCAATGACCAGTTTTCCTCGTTGTCGTCGCTCTGTCGATGGAGGAGAAACGGGTTTTGCTCTTGAGGGACAACTAAATTTCACTCCTTTGTTTTCCACACTCCAAAGTTCACTCCTTTTTCTTCTTGAGAGATTATCTTTTATTTTTTAAATATTTTTTAGATATTCTACACACCACTAACACTTGATAAAAAATATTAAAAAACTAAAAAGGTGTGAGCGAAGTAATTTGGGATGTGTGAATATAATCTCTATTCTTCTTTTCCTTACGTAGACTAGAAAATCATTCAAATCTCACGCTTCTTCCGAACTCAGCAACCAAGATTCAAATATGCATAAGGAGTTTCAGTCAAATGAGGAAACCCTCGGTCAATTGAACCATATTCGCTTCACCCAAGAACCCACATTTATCCAACTCTTTCCTTCTATTTGTTGGACTAAATTTTGTGCCAAAAAACAAGAACAATCAGGTGTGGAGGAAAACATTGAAGATAGGGAAGCGTAGAGCAGCAAAACCATTTGGGTTATGAGAGTCCTTGGATTTGTTTTGTTAAAAGTTATAGTCATTAAGGGTATATTAGTACTTTCATATCAACCTTTGGTTATAATTATCATAAATTTTAAAAGTTGGCTATAATTCTATATGAAGTTCAAATTTTGGTTATTTTTCCAAATTTCCCTAAAAGTTATGTTTTTTCTTATCAATTGAAATTGCGTTCATAATCCAACCATAAACGATCAATACAACTTCAAGAGAGTGTATGCAGTATCTAAAAAAATATGATCTTCCTCCAACCACATCCACAAAAATCAATAAACATCTACCGCATAAGGCCAACAGGCTAAGCGATTATGTGCTTTGTTAGATTTCTTCAAGAGCAAGCATTTGGATTGTTCATATGTGCCACAAAACTATAGGCCAACATATTCATGTTCCCCTTTATGCCACACTACAACATTTCTTCTTTAAAACACGACCAATGATTTTCTTTGTTAGTAAAGCAACTACATAACTTCTAATGTCTATCCCTGAACACAATTTTGTTTTCCCTCTTGAATCCCATAGTCACCAAGTTCAAGGTCGTGGTCCAATTGGTCGTTTGTTGCGGGAGGTTAATGTCATAAAAGTGTCTTTCCCTATCACTATTTTATATATATATATATATATATATATATATATATCTCTCTCTCTCTCATTTCTCTATAATTAATCACTTCTCCCCCGTAAGTACGCTCAGATTTCAACTCTCGTTTGTACTTCAATTGTATAAGAATTATTGGTATAGTTTAGCTCAATACAAGTCATGATGTGCAAGTTCCACATTAGCATCGTTTGAACTTTACATTGTTGTTGTACTCTGATTGGATTTGAGACTAAACACGTCATGACTTGGATAGATCGAACAAAACTACGCCAGCAGAAAACATATTGTATAAAGAATGGATGTGAGTAAAAGATAAAAAGACAGAAGATAAATAAGGGAAAAGATTGTACTTGAGAATCCAAACCAGTGATTTCATTCTTCCAGGTGACCGAGTCTATATAAAAGTACATCACCACAAACTACAAATTGCAAACCTTACAACAATGACAGGTATACATTTTTCCTAAAGGCTAGAGCAAAACATGCATTCCCTCTTTTCTATCCACCATTCTGCTTGCCCAAAACCCAAAGTCAAAACTAATTTTTTAGTTGTGCACACAACATAAAAATATAAACCCGACGCTATTGAAGATTATATTTCTGATCCGACAAAATTGGAGCGATAAAATTAGCATGGTTCCTAACATAAATAGAGAAATATTGAGATCATATTGAAATTATATTTCACATCATATCAATGAATTCATGGGCTGATTGATTGGGTAGTATAAATCAATTATGTAATTAAACTTGACATACATATGACTTTGGTGTTAGATAATCCGACATTCTCTTGTACTAGATCTATATATCAAACCAAATAATGGATGTGGTTGTCAGGCTGCACAAAATGCAACCAAGGTATTTTCAAACACTGCTCAAAAACATTATAATACGTTAAGTGCAGGAAAAATATTGAATCCCGAACTTCTGCATGTAGCTTCTACATATTTTCCCACATTTCTCTTCTATATAAATTTTTGCATTTCGCTTCATTATACCATTATAATGATCTAACAATTTAAAAAAAGAAACACCATTTAAGATAAATTTTAGTTTTATTTTTATTTTTCATACTTCATTTTTACATAGCTCTTATACAGATAACTCATATAGAGATTAGTTATTCTTTGGGATGAATCTAAGGTTTTACACAAATAATTTTTCAAACCGAGCACATAGAAAAGTGTAAATATTATTATATTGAAACTAAATTCGCGCACCGCCGTGGATGGTGGTTGTGCACAAACTTGAGCAACTTGCAAAACAGTAAACAACCATGAACAAGTCTATGGCTGGGGGAGGGGGTGCAGGCCAAAGGCTGTCCAATGGTCAAGTTAGTGAGTGATTTTAGACTCAAGCAGTGGGCAAGAGAATTGAAGTGTTTAGATAGCGTTACCAGAGATAAAGCCTAGATGGGTATACTTATATTGTGGGAGAGAGACTTTTTTAGGATGGAATCCTCGTTCCAAGTCAAGAGAATCCTAGAGGATATCTAGAAGTAGATATTGCATCCTCTTAGGAGTGTAATTACTTGCAACGCACGCCAATCCTTAGATTGTAGGAACTCTAAGACTTGTAGGATCTGATTGAATCCATCTGGATCAAATCGTATGTTTTGCATAATAAGCATGGTCATCCAGCAGAGTCATAAGGACTCGGCCTATTAACCCAAAATAGGGTAACGGTGGCGCCGCTGCTTTGTCTAATACCGTTCGCCCAGAGTTGGTGAGTCCATAACTAGACTTCTAAGGTAACTGTATTGGATTAGCCTTACTCTGGCCCTAAAAAATCATGGTCCCACATATTATTTGATTACATGAGTATTGAAATTTAGGAGCCATTTAATAACCATTTCGCTTTTCAGTTTTTGTTTTCATTTTTTGAGAACTGAAATCTTGCTTTGTTACTACTTTTAGCTTTCATACTAAAAACTACGTTTTGGAGTTTTCAAAATTTTCTATTGAGTTTTCACTTTTTGGTTTTCAATTTTCATTTTTTTTTAAACTAAAAACTGAAAATATTACCACAAGATTTTAATTTTCAAAAAAGTAAAAACTATAAAATAAAAAACTACAAACTGAAAACCAAATGATTATTAAACAGAACCTTAGGAGTGAATTTCATCTTACATATGTTTCAAAAATCAAGTTTAGGGAAGTGATATGTTCTTCTGTGCATTTCTTTTTATCAAATCTTTTATATCCACTTGTGTACTTGCATTTGGCATTCTCTGGTAATTATGTTTTATTTTGCAATCCAATGTTCGCTTTCACTAATTTTGTTAACCTTGAAAATTATACGGACTAGGTCGAAATATTCTACGAGCTGTGAATGATTGCTGATGCTGGCATGCTAATTAGTTGCCAAGTTTAGTCAGGAGAGTAAAATGAATGTGGTGGTGTGGTGATGGTGATGGTGATGAAATCTGAAGATAAGGTTATGCAAATCTGAAGACAAGGACTTTGGCTGAGGCCTCTCGACCTAGGTTTATAAAATTTGAAGATAAGGTTATGCAAATCGCTACCAAGTTCAAGATCTTCTGCACCGGGTTTGCATCCTCCACTCAATATAAATTGGTGAAAATATAGGTGCGCCGAACATGAATCAAGTTGTATGGATAAAGATACTCAAGGGAGATGAGCATCTTTAAGGTAAAAGTGGTTCGGCCATCCAAATTTTGAACTCTAAAATGCACTTATGAGTAATCAATCATAGAACACCTCAGATCGCTGGGAAAGCTAATGAAGTGACCTTGTTCGACGAAAGAATTAAAGACTGTTCGCCCGCTAAGAATTGGAATAAATAATCAGTCGAAACGGAAGTAGGGTTTTTTAATCAAATTTAAGGTATTCCTAGATCGACTATTCTTCAACTCCAGTGATGTTCAACCAAACTCCATTTGTCGTCGTTTTGTCAATTCAGTGATGTTCAACCGAACTGAATATATGCTGATGAGAGTTAGTGAAGCAGTTAGTTATTTTCTTAGGGTGGGATAGGGTTTCTAGCTGAACATCTATTTGTGTGTTGTTTTGAAGGTCCTCTTTACATTACAAAACCTCTTTCTATTTATAGGGGTGAATTTCGTGATGAACAAGTTTGCTGAGTGGTCGAACCCTATTAGAATTGTGACTCCTCAACATGTACCTGGATATTCTTGACGTTGTTTCATCAAACCCCTTTTCTACAGAGACTATCTCTATTAGGTCTCGACCACATCGACTAGAACTAGGATTCTAAATCTAGTCCCTTTATGCATCCAATTCATTTCTTATCTGATCAGCCACAAGCTTTGATTCTTGAAATGATTCGAATCTTATCAAAACTAATCCTGATCCTTAGCAATTCTAATTCATCTTGAACTCAACCGAGCCACACCTAGATCTGATCCTTAGCAACCCAATTCCACTAGGACTCCCATCGAATCGTTGGCATTTCATTTCTGGGCAGAAAACGTCACTCGGACTAAATATTCATTATTGGGCCGAGACTATCAGCCCTCCCCCTTGATTTATGTTCCCTCGACCCAAATTCCAAAATTCAAACCCGAATAGATTTACTTTTAGAGCTATCCATTAATTTACATATGAAGTTATGATGAGATGAAAAAAACATGTTGGTGTCAGTTAGGTAGGTTTAGAACAAACACGAAGATCTGAGCTCGAAACAAGAACATGAAAATGCATCAAGAAACCTACTTCAAGGACTCTTTTTAACTTCAAAAGGCTCAGAAAGGTATTAAATTAAGATTTCCAAAAGCTGTCAAATGTGATTTCTAGGCAGCCCTTTTCAAGGCCAACCGCCAAGGGTTTTATATTTATGATGTTCTTTGCACAAAGATCCAGCACAAAATCGAAGGAATAAGACAATCTTAAAAGTTAATACGGCTTTTTCCTCTCCCATTTGACGTTTCTAATTGTCCTACCAAACATTCACCCATGCAGGAATCTTCTCCTTCTCTACGTTTAACCCTTAACTTTTATAAAGACATTTTGGAATATATAGTTTTGTGTATGGTCTGCATCCTAATAATGTATAAACTTTACAAAGTCATGCACAAACCTTAGGGTTATACTTTTATCAACTTCCCTACCAAATTTCAACTTTTGGGTAAAATTTAAAATCCCTTCCTATTGAGTGAAAACAACAATGCTTTTGCAGATTACTGGATATGCTTTTGATTTTTACCTTTTGGACTGAGAGTGTGACCAGCATTCAGAATCAAATGTTGTTGGTTAAATTCATAATTTTGTATACTAAATTCTTGAAAGTGATGGCCTCACCAAATAGAACAAACAAGAAAGACATCATTTTTTTAGTTTTTCTCTTCTGAATGATTTATCATGATTTATGCTTTTTTTTTTTGCTCCCCAATGTGTCAGCTAGTAGGAAGAAAGAAGCTAAAAGGGGGAGCGACTAAATCACTGAGTGAAAAAGTAGAGTAGAAGTAAACTACATTTAATATATATGAAGGTGATAACTTTTTTTATTTTTTTTTTCTTTTTTAGTGTACAATTTTCTGGAAAAGATGTTGCCATAAAACAAAGATCAACTACTCAAAAAAGCACTACAAACAAAGTGGATAATAAGTTTTAACTAAAAAACAGCCAACCACACCGTCCTTTAGTCCTTTTGACTAGGATAAAAAAACATGATTACAACTTACAACAGTATAGACATTTGACAGATTAACATCCGGAAGAAAAAAGGAAAAAGAAATAAAGAGAGATTATTTACACAAACAAATTGGATTAAAACAGTATCAAATTGCGTGGCTGTTGTAGGAGAAATTTTGTTGAATAAGTCAAATAATCTGACATCGTTTCTCACAAAACTTATATCAAATAATTTTACTTTTAATTATTTCGAGGTCTTTTATATAAAAATTTCACATCAACAATTGCACTGGTGATTTAGTGAAGACAGTGTCGATGCTATTAGTGGTAGGTTGCTTCCCGTCTCTCTAAAACCTTAACAAATATTTAGGTGTCAGCTAGTGTATACTACTTTGTATTTGATTCATTTATTATGTGACTGAATTTGTAGTCGGTCACATGAGAAATGCTAAGGAAACTCTCTTAAAAGTGGGACTTTCCATGGAGTCTCTGTAACCTCATGGTTTTGGCACAATACTCGTGCCTTCATTATAAACCAATGTTCTGAAAACATGAGGTGGTGGAGAATCTCACTTTGATAGTCTCCTTAGCATTTCTCCAGTCATATAGTAAATCAAATACAAAATTGTATACACTAGCTGATACCTGAAAATTTGTTAAAGTTTTAGAGGGACTAGCCACAATTTACCATTAATAGCATTGATATTGTCCCCACTATAAACAACAATAGAAATTTTCTTTTAAGCGAAATGATAGTAGTTTTATTATAACATTAAAAAATAATGTAAATATCAAAGAGAACATTACGGATAACATTCAGGAGATCCTCAAATCAAAGGGCTTCGACTTATGTATTAGACAAGCCAACTTGGCCAATTTAGTAGCTAACATAATGATGAATTTGTGGGTATGACGAATCGGATAAGAAGCAAAGAAACGCCATCACATATTTACCAAAACAATGAAATAGATTCAGAAGTAGCCAATAACACACAAACACAAAATTTCACTTGGAGTAACATACAAAAAACCTCACCATATATGCACCTATTAAAGAAAATACCAAAACGAAACACAAACTCAACAACATATGAATGTAAAACAAAAAGAAACAAACTACGACACACCTCATGTGATCACAATACAAACCCAGGGAGTACATATTCTCTTTATGATAGCTTTTCTAGCAAGTAGTCTTTTTGTGCTTAGAGGTATTTTGTGTGCCAGTCAATTTCAATAACTAGTTGTCAAGACAGCTTCACTGTTAGAAATTGAGGTGTGCTATCCACATATCTCATTTTACTTCTCACACATCTGTTGATAATTTTTATCCATGGATCTTCTTCAATTCATCCAATTCGCCGGTTGAAAATTAAAAAAAATGTGTGAAAAGTAAAATAGAATGTGTGGATATCAAACTTCTAGAAATTTAGTAGCCGATTAACTAGATATGGTGCTAATCAAGAACCGCATCGAATTACGTGTTAATTAATGATATCCAGAGTACTAACTAATACCTGAAGGAGTAACATCTTATCAGTTAATTAGTTAATGGTGATTATTTTCCAATTATCTGGCCACTCATGTTTCACCCTGGGGAATTTTGCGGCACTAGTTAGCTTGGGAGCGTGACACATCACCTTGTATAAGTATTACCCATCAGAAAGACCTTTGACAAAATACGGATAAGCCCCAAATACCACAAGAAAATAAAAATTTACACCTACAATTTAAAGGGTATTGACGTAAATCTAACAAGAGCTAACAAGAGCGGATTCAACAACCCTTTGACCTTGTAAACTCTTGTCTACAGACTCCAGGGACAACTACAAGTCAACAGAATTATATTTTGTTTGTTCGGTAGGACCTGCCATTCCATATTTCCATTGGTTTCTTCTCCAAAGCATTCAAGCTCTTCTCTCAAGAAACATGTTTTTGAAAAAATAAGCTCCTAAAAAACCCAGGAATCTGTTTTTTCCTGAAATCCCTCTTGGGAAACTATTAAAATCCAATTCTTCTTGTTAGTTTTGTCCCTCATCAAACTTTACTTGGGTTTTCTCTCCCTCTGTTCGGTCTAAAATTCTCTTAAATTCACTACCACCAACTTTTTGAAAAGAAAAGAGAAGAAAGAAGGCATGGACAGACGCCGCAGAAAACAAGCCAAGACTAGCACTTCTTGCTCTGAAGGCAAACCCACCAACTCTTTCGCTTTCACAAAAATAACTTTCTGGGTTCTCATCTTTTTGGTCAATCTTTAATGGGTTTTCTTCATTTCTTCTTTTTGCTCAAATTTCACTCTTCTTTTGGTTAATTTTTCTTTTTTAAAAAAAAAAAGTAAAAAAGAAGCAAAAACTTAGGCTTAATTTCTTTGATCTTTTCCACTTAATTTTTTAACATGATACACCATTGTTTTTCATACATTATTGGTTATTTCCAATATATAAAGTCTCTGTATCTGTTTGTTGCATGTAATTTGCAGAGGTGAGCAGTATTGAGTGGGAGTTCATAAACATGACTGAACAAGAAGAAGATCTCATTTGCAGAATGTACAAGCTCGTCGGAGACAGGTAAGCACGAATGTGCCAAATTATCTTCTTTCTGAGTTTCACCCTTATGAAGTCTGGGTTTATTTTTCCTTTTTAGGCAAAAAATATATGAGAAGCAGATCATTTTGGTTGTTGAAATGTGGCCACCATAGTTCTTGATCATGTGATTGCGATTGTTATTTAAGTATTTTTTGGCAAAAGTTATGTCCCATGGTTTGGTGAGAATGGCAAGAGTTTTTAAAACCAAAGTACTTCCACCGCAACCAACCCACCATAGTTAATGTTTTAGGAGTAGGATTATCTCATCTTTTTTTTTTTTTCCTCTTCTTTCCTCTGATTCTATTTGAAGAGTTATGGTTAAGTTACGTTAACATTTTATATTAATTTTTTTTTTATAAAAAAAGACAGACAAGATAGAGAATGTGAAAGGAGGAGATGAAACAATGAGGGGAAAAAATCCTAGTACAAAGTTTTTTTCACCATTTAATAGTTTTATTCGTCTAGTGACTTTTTCATCAATATTAAGAGGTCATCAGTTCGAACATACTTTCTCGTTGACAAAAGGTAAAAATTCGTTCTCTTATATCCAAATTATAAAGAAAATGCCTTAGAAGTTAGAACCCTGCTCTTTCGCAGATTTTGCGGAAGAACTTTGGGTGGAGGGAGACATCTTGGTTAGGGGATGATCTCTCTCCACCCTAGAGTTAGAGAGGAGCACTAACATGGTTGATTGACTACGCGACCACCAATTTAACTAAGAAAGTGGAAAATAACCGTAGGTCAGAAGAGGCACGTGCCCCTCCAAGCCTAAGTTGGCTCACCCCTATCCTTCAGAGAATCCATTTATACTTATATCGTTCGAAAGAACACTGAAAGCAATGGGTCTAATAGCAATTTCAACATATTTGTTGTGTAACTTCTTATTTTATTGTAGAGAGAATATTCAAAATTTGAGTTTCTTCCAATAAACGGGACAGAAGTACCTTTGGACCAATTTACATGAACCAAAGTTTTAAAAGACGCTAGGCGCTAGTCAGGCGACAAGTTAGGGCTTAGTGCCTAGGCGGACTAGGCATATTTTAGTAAATCTATTATATTTCATGTAAACAAGTGTCTCTTTATCCTTAAAAATGTATATAATTACAGCAAAAACTATAAAATAGAATGATATATATATTATGAAGTAATGGAACATAATGAAGGCATGGGGAATAAACATATAATGTGTGTTCATTTAAGTATTCAACAAGTCTCTTACAATTTATTGAAAACAATAAAATGCAAAATGAAAGTTATTTATTTTCTGTCTAAGTGAGTCGCAACCTAGACGAGTGCCTAGACAGGTTTGGGCGGGTGCCGAGGTAGTCTAGGCGGGGATTTTTAGAACAGTGACATGAACATAAAGATTAAGAACCTTGAATATATAATTCTCTTACTATTACAATGTGCAAGTGCAAGAATCATTTAGTTATCCACAAATGATTGTGCAAGAATCATACATTGATTGTTCTCTTATTTTGGTCTTAACTAGTGGAAAATATATAAGTGTTCTGCAGAGTTCTAACTAGACTTGTATATAGCTCAGGTGGGCTCTTATAGCTGGGAGGCTTCCAGGCCGGCAACCGGAAGAAATAGAGAGGTTCTGGTTAATGAGACATGAAGAAGTATTTGCAAGTAGAAGAAGAACAGAGCTTAAGACGACCAATAACAGATACAACAACTCCTGAAGATTTTTCCCTTTTCTCTAGCTAGGAAGTAATTAGGTTTGGCTGTTTAATGTTGTAGCTTACCTATCTGGCTAATTTATTGAAATGAGACTACTTACCCTCTCTCTCTCTCTTGCATATACAAAGACAACATTGGAGAATGATTCGATGAAAGATCTTTGACATTTTACCATGTACATAGCATTAATGGTTTGCCCCCCATACTGATGATTGGTCTCTATCTTCCCCTCGTTGAGTTTAGGGTTTCATTCAAATTATACATCCATGCAACTTCAAGATTTTAACTCTGCAACCACCCCCTTCCCCCAACCCCACCTCCCCACCCCACCCCCACCCTGGTCTCTATCTTCCCCTCGTTGAGTTTAGGGTTTCATTCAAATTATACATCCATGCAACTTCAAGATTTTAACTCTGCAACCACCCCCTTCCCCCAACCCCACCTCCCCACCCCACCCCCACACCCCACCCCAACCCCCACACCCCCCCCCCCCCCCAAAAAAAAACCCCTCCAAAAAAAAAATTGTAAGTATCTCCCTTGTCATGTTAATGGGCGATGCTATGGTCGTTGAAGTTGATCTAAATGGAGGACCATTTAATACTCTTAGAGTATCATAATTTTTTCGCTTGTTTGTATATATAATTCATTCATCTTGGCATTTGATTAATGGAACGTGTAATGAACTTCAGTTTACTTATACATTATTACTGTCACCCGATCCTTATCGCTAACACTCTTATATTTAAAAAAAATGTATACAACCAACGATTAGTCTGCAAATACATGAAACATCTAAGCAATGCAAGATGAACGTAGGGGGATGTGTATCTCGGTTTGCATGCAAGTGGCATCTTATCGGGCTTTACGTGTTTATTAGGCTTAGAAATGAGAGTAACGGTAATGTCCGATTGCTAGAAATGAGGAACTGGGAACTATAATAGAATTATTCTTTAGAACATATACGTCTATGTGAGTGACTTTAAAATATGTGGGAATTGTTAATACCTTGAAAATTCTCATGCTAGTACACTTAATGGATATGACATGGATTTATAAAATGTGTTTTCTGCAAAATCGTTGCTTTTTCATTTATAGATCTATTTTTATGAAATGTGGTTTGCTATACATACCTGAAATGTTTGTGAAATGAGAGGGTTAGTAGAGGATCGTTAACCTAATGTCAAGGGCAGTTGTCACATCGAACTCTTATCATGTCTAGTTCATTGATTTGTTACGAACTATATTCCTAAAATTCTATTAAGTTTCGTTGTGTATTCCAAAACCGTGTTCTGCTAGGGTTTAGTTGAGTGGTCCAGAATCCTACTCCATCTAGATTCTGTTGAGTGGTCTGGAATCTCTCTTCCTCTACGATTATGTTGAGTGGTCCGGAATTGTGTTCTGTTAGGATTCAAAATCCTTCTTCCAATTCGGTTCTGTTAAGTGGTCCAAAGCCCTAACTCCGTTGGATTCTGTTAAGTGGTCCAGAATCTCATCTCCTATTTTCATTGGATTTCGTTGAACGGTCCGACATCCCTTTTCTTATCAGGTTCGTTGAGTGGTCCGGAACCTATCTTCATTTAATTTCATTGAGTAATCCGGAATCCCATTTCATATTTGGTTCCTGTGAGTTGGTCCAGAACCCTAATCTGTTAGGATTCCGTTGTGGTCCGGAATCTCATTCCCTATTTGGTTTAGTTAAGTTGGTCTAGATCCCTCCACTGTTTGGATTCCATTGAGTTAGTTTGGAATCTCATTTCCTGTCTGGTTTGGTTAAATGGTCTGGAACCCTGTCTTCAATGGATTCCTTTGAGCTTGTCCAGAATCTCATTGTCTTTTGGTTCGTTTGAATTGGTTTGGAACCAAATTCCTAGGAATCTTTTTGGGTCCCCTTAAGTTGGTCTAGAAAGCGAAAACTTAGGATGTATAGGCTTTGGCTGAATTGTGTTGTTCTAACCCTTGTTTTTTAGCATATTTCTGAACGAAATATTTGAGAATCTTTGTGAACCGTTTTAGAAAAGCCAATGGATGTTGTGTGATTCCTTTGGGATTTCCAGGGAGTTTAGTTATGATTTTATAAAGTATGGTTTTATGAATTATTTTTTATTTGATTGGTTAATCAATGTGGTTAAAGGTAATTTGTGCATAGCTTGTTCATTGAAATGTTATATGTTGTTGATTGTGGTTTTGTTGATGGAAAACGTTGTGATATATGTGAATGATGAAATCACATATTGATGCATCACGCATGTTAGGAGTTGTTTGGAACTCTGTCTTTGTCCAGTGATGCCATGAGAAATTTCAAACTTAACAAAAATGTGAACTATAAATGGCTTGATCCCCTTTTTTAGTACGTAGGCAATCTAACATAAAGGTTAGATGCAGCCATAAAATAGAAGGAAATGATATCGCGTTGTTGAACTATTGGGTCATTTTAGTCATGCCTTAGGAGCGAGGCGTGTTGTGGTATAGTTACATTATGACGTCACGTGTTGGTCCTAGAAGTATCTCGGAATTTGGGTGTGACAATTATTCTTATCAATGTCCCATGAACTATTAATAGTGGGGCTCGATAATTTTCTATTTGAAGGATGTTCTACAAAATTAATGAATGGTTTGGAACCACTTAGTATTACGATATAGTGTTATTCCTTTTTACTTGTAAGGAAGATATCTTAGATTCAAATCTCATGGACGGCGAGTTCGAAACTAATTTATTCCCCCACCTCATTATTGAAAATATATCATTGAATAAAAACAAAAAACAAAAAACATTTCGGATCATGAGATTACTTTGTTGAGCGTGATTTTTTGACAAAGTTTATTAATAAGTTTTTTGTTTTGGCACATTCTTTTTTTTTTTTTTTTTTTTTTTTTTAAATGTTGGGATTTTGTGGCCACTTCTTCCATGACTGCTAGTTTTTTTCGTGCACAATATTTTACTAGTGCCAATCAGGTGTGCTCTTATTATAAATGGTCTTCTACTTGGCGTGATTTACAACCTTTATTTGTAGATATTAGTCAGAACTCCAAATGGCTGGTGGGCAATGGTGCTTCTATTAACTTTTGGCCTGCAAATTGGATTGGTGATTCAATTGTTAAAAGCTTGGATATTCCGCAATCTCTTGGTAAATTGTTGTTCGCACCTGTTTCAGACTTCATTCATAATGGAAATTGGTTTTGCCCTATTGATATAACTAGTGCCACCTTTTCTGCTATATGGTCTGAAATTTTGACAATTAAGCTTCCGTTGTCAAGATTGGATGATAAACTAATTTGGTTGACTGTTTCCGATGGTGTACTGCCTTTATCTTTGGCTTATGACTTTAAGCATAGTAAGCAAGCAATTGTTCCGTGGAATAGATGAGTTTGGCGTAGATGTTTTCAACCACGTAATTCTATTTTATTATGGCGTTTTCTTCATGGTAAACTTTTCACCGATGATTTATTGCTTCACCAGGAATTCTCTCTTTTGCGTCAAGGTGTTCTTTGTATTATAAGGCTACTGAGTCAGCTCAACATTTATTTTTCGAGTGCTCATTTTCTTTGGAAATTTGGCTTAGGGTTTTAGCCTTATTTCAAGTTTCTACTTATTCTCCGATATCACATCATTTTTTTCTTATCCTTTGCAGGGTGGGTTCGGTACTTAACTTCAATTATTGTGGTGGGGTATGATTGGGGCAGGTTTTTACACACTTTGGCAAGCTCGAAATTTAATCCATTTTGAAGGAAAAATGTTTACTATTGATCAGTTGGTTAATGTCATTTTCTTGCAAGTTTGTGAGGCGAATTCTTGGGGTCTGGGTTTTATGTTAAATTCAATTGATGAGCTTTGCATTCTTAGAATGCTTGGAGTGCATGGAAGGCCTTCAAGGGCACCTAGAATTCATGAGGTTATTTGGATTTCTCATTATTCTTTTCAAGTTAAAGTTAACACTGATGGTGCGGCTCGTGGTTCTCCGAGTATGGCTGGTTTTGGTGGTATTTTCCGTGATCACTTGGGTCATTGTCTTGGATGCTTTGCAGGATTTTTTGGTATTGCTACTGTCTTGGAGGCAGAACTTAAAGCTATTATTCATGTTGTTTATATGGTTTTGGAGAGGGGTTGGCATTCTCTTTGGATTGAGTGTGATTCTTGTTTAGCAATGCATTTTCTTTCTAATGGATCTTCTTAGGTGCCTTGGTGTCTATCGGTTGATTGGACAAATTGTTGTACCATCCTCTCTTCCATGCAAGTTTTGTTTTCTCACATTTATCGCGAAGGAAATCAAGTGGCAGATTGTTTGGCAAACTATGATGTTGATCATGTTGGGGTTCATAGGTAAGATTCTTGTCCGCCGTGTGCAATTGCAGCTTTTGTTTATAATCTTTTGGGGATTCCAAATTTTCATTTCTCTTAGAAGTTCCCTTAATTGATTCTTTGTTTCTAATAATTTTCCTTTTCTTGTTAGGGTTTGGCTTCATGTACCCTTTAACTTATTGTATCTTCACTTTTTTTCTTTAAAATATTTTCACAATAATGTCTTTTTTCATGATAGCAATGTTGGAGAGGATGTGACATTATTGTTTTAATTAAAAAAAAAATTATTAACTACTTATCTAGGCTGGGAATTATTGAAGGTAAAAACAAATATTGAAAAAAAAATTGATAATCAAACTGTATTAGGGAATTGAACCCATGATGGTTCTAAGTAACATTCCAGGATCCTTGTTAGATCTAGGATCCCAGAGATCATTTAATCTTGTCATTTTATCATACATCGTGCGATCAGAAATTATTTTAAATTATATTATTTAAAATTGAACACAAACAGTACCTAACAAAAACTGACCGCACGATGTACAATGAACGAACATGATTAAAGAATCCTTGGAATCCTCATAAAGAGGATCCGGTGAGGATCCTATCTCCTAAGTAACACCATCCATATAGCATTGCTACCAATGGCTGAATATGTAAATTTTTATGACAAAGTTTATTAATAAGTTTCTATACACAACTTCTGCAAAAATATGCCGTTGTTGTGGCCTATTTTATCTGACAAGTTTAGGGTGGCAAGCGGCAAGGAGAAGAGAGAGTGAGAGAGATGTGTTTGTAGAATTGTAGAGAAATGTGTGTTGTTATCCCTCCTATAGTGTGCCTTTATTTATAGTAGTAAAAGAAGAGAAGATATTTCTTCTTCCCCAAGTAATACAAGTTGTGTAATAGGAAAAGATAAATAGAATCAAATCTAATCTAGGATTTACACAATCACACTTAAAGTAGGAATGTTTACAACACTCCCCCTTGAGTGTGTAAATACTCAAGGTAGATTTAGCATCATGCAGAAGTTGAGGAAGTCGACTTGTCGGCACTAATTCCAAGGAACAACGTTTATTCTCAATAAGGTAGGAACTTGCATAAGTAGTAAGTCTCTCTAAAAAACCCTAAGGCTATGACAAAAATCTGAGGACGGACAAAATCCATAGTCTAAGGAAAAATGTATGAGAAATGCAAAGTCAAAAGAAACATCTGCGGGATGTCAACAGGGATATGACTAACCCAAGGTGGGTGCCTCGTTAAAACCTAGTTAGGTAGCAAAAATCCAGTGAGAAAAATGCTTCTAATCATATGGAAAAAAAGTACATTAAGATCAAGCATCTTTAGGATACTCATCCTAAGTTTGACATAATTGCAAAAAGAAATAGCAAAGTTACAACTCAGAAAGTTTATGCATACGAATTCCATGAATAAGCTTATGAAACGTCGTCTTCGGCAGTGATTTGGTGAAGAGGTCAGCTAGATTGTCTTGTGAACGGATTTGCATGACTTCAATCTTTTGATGCTTTTGTTGTTGATGTGAAAAGAAAAACTTCGGCACAATGTGTTTGATGTTGTCTCCTTTGATGTAACCCTTCTTGAGTTGTTCGATGCATGCTGCGTTGTCTTCAAAGATCGTCGTCGGGATATCAATGACGGGATAAAGGTCACAGGAGCTTCGAATATAGCCCACAACTGCTCTCAATGTAAAGCATTCCCGAGTTGCTCCAAGAGATTGCGATGCCTTCAACGGTACAGACATAATCCGTTTGAAAATGGCCTTATGCGGATCAGATAAGTATCCAGTGTCGGCATAGCCAACAAGGCGAGAATCGACTTGAGGAGCATAGGTTACGGCACTATTCGAGGATTCGTAGAGATAGACCAAACCTAAACCCGTAGTATCCTTAAGGTAACGGAAGATGTCATTCATGCCAGTCTAATGTCTGTGTGTTGGTGCATTACTGTATCTTGCCAAAAGATCAACAGCGAAGGAGATGTCGGGTCTAATGCATTGAGCTAAGTATAATAAAACGCATATCGTACTTAGATAAGGATTGATGTACTAGGATTCCATCCAAACAATGCTCTATCTCGAGACCGAAACAGTATCGAGTCTTACCTAGATCTTTCATCTCAAATTCTGACTTCAGGTGTGCGGCAATTCTCACAAGCTCTTCAAGAGTTCCGATGAGATTCATGTCATCGACATATACTGCAACAATCACAAATCCAGAATGTGACTTCTTAATGAACACACAAGGGCATAATTCGTTGTTCACATATCCCTGACTAGTCAAATACTCACTCAGACGGTTATACCATATTCTTCCGAATTGTTTCAAACCGTAGAGTGAACGCCTCAGTTGAATTGAGAGCGTGTTCCAGGGTTTGGAAATATTTGAACCAATCAATATAAGTCATTCAAGAATTTTTATATAGGTTTCTGTATCAAGGTCCCTATAGAGATACGCGGTTACTATGTCCATCAGCTGCATATCCAGTTATTCGGAAACTACCAAATTGATAAGGTAGCGAAAAGTAATCACATCCATAATAGGTGAATAAGTTTCATAATAGTCAATCTCGGGGCATTATGAGAGCCTTGTGCAACAAGACGAGCTTTGTAACGCATAATTTTGTTCTTCTCATTACGCTTCCGAAGGAAAACCCACTTGTACCCAACGGGTTTCACATGTGAAAGAGTAGGAGCTACAGGTCCAAACACCTTATGTTTCGTAAGCAAATCAAGTTCGACTTGGATTGCTTGTTTTCAGTTTGGCCAATCAGTTCTACGTTGACATTCATCAACGAAACACGGTTCAATGTCATCACTCAACATGATCTCAGTAGCTACTGCATATACTAATGCACCGTGAACAATCATCTCATTTCTACGCCACACATCATCTAAGCTAGCATAATAGACCGAAATCTCACGATTCTTCGGAGAATGATTCATCTCTTCAAGGACGCTTCCATAATCTAGAATTTCCTCATGAGTTGAATACAATGAGTAAGTGATAGTCAGATTGACGGTAGGCTCTTCGGGACCTTGTGCCGTGGGTTTCATCTTTCGGGGGTGTGAATCCTTTAAACCAAGGGCTCTGCCACACTTTTGTGTAGGGGCAGATGATTGGCTAGCCGTTAATGTACGTGGATCACCAATATTGGCGTCCTGGACCTTTAGGAGGGAAGTCCGTTATACATTTGGTACATCCATCTTTGCATGCGTATTTGCAGCTGGAATATGTGATCTTGTCACGCGCGCTAGATCAATGAAAGCATTTGGCATGCTTTAAGCTATGCTCTGGAGATCTAATATGCGCTGCACTTCAGTTTCAGACTGAGCGATGCAGGGATCTAAATGAGACAAAGTGGGAGACATCCACGATAATTTGCATTGTTCTTTAGGAATATTGACTTTCTTATCTCCCCCTAACGACGGGAAGACTGTTTCACAGAAGTGACAATCCATAAAATGAACGGAAAACAGATTGTCTATCAAAGGTTCTAAGTAACAAATAATCGAAGGAGAATTATGTCCAACATAGATTCCCATCATTCGCTAAGGCCCCATTTTTGTACATAAGGGCGGCGAGATTGGCAAATATACCGCACAACCAAATATGTGCAGATGCAATATGTCGGTTTAGTATCTGGTAACCAACTGAAGGGCACTAAATAGTCATGTCGTAATAGGCCTCAGGCGGACCAACTTTGCTGCATGCAATATTGCATGGCCCCAAGCAGCGATCGGGAGCTTGGTATATATGACCAATGATCGAGCAATCATTTGTAAACGCTTAGGTACCGTTTGGTACGTGGGACGGGACGGAACAGAGTGGGACAAGGCGTTCCGTCCCACGTTTGGTGCGCCTAAAACAGGTGGAACGAGCTGTTCCACGGGACGAGTTTTGGGTGAATTTTCGTTCCACCTCACCCCCTGGAACGACTCATTCCACATCCGTGGAACACAAAATTATAACATCTCCGTCTCCTTCTTCTTCCTCCTTGTTTCCATCTGAGGGCATCTTTGATCTCGCTCCATTCCGTTCCGTCCTGTCCCGTTCTGTCCCGTCCCATTCCGTTTCGTCCCGTCCCGTCTGCATACCAAACGATACCTTAATGAAAGCCTCTGCCAGGCCATTTTGGGTTTGAACATGGGGTACAGGATGTTCAACTTCAATCCCAACCGACATGCAATAGTCATAAAAAATTTTAGATGTGAATCCAATCAAATAGATTTGATTGAATAATTAGGGTGGTGGGCCCTGAGCTTGATATCCTAATCTAATAGTTTGGAGAATGCAACGTTCCTTGTGGACAACAAGTACATGTGTGACCAACTTGTGGAAGCATCAACCAAAACCATAAAGTATCTAAATGGTGCACAAGGAGGGTGAATCGATCAAAAAATGTCCCCTTGAATATGTTGTAGGAAAATGGGAGGATTCGAACGAATCTTGTCATAAGAAGGCTTGGTAATAAGATTTCCCATTGAACATGTTTGACATGCAATTCCTTGGATCGAACCTAAACTTCGGGTTAGTGGATATCCGTGTGAAGATTTGAGAATACGGCGCATCGTTATTCGTCTAGGATGTCCCAAACGATCATGCCAAAATGTAATTTTGTGCACGATCCCAATAGTAGGGCCAGCCACATAGTGGCATTCGATGAGGCGTATGGTCGTAGTACATAGACCACTCGGGATATGCTTCATCTTCTCTAGAATATGCTTCTGGCGATATTCGTAGGAAGTTATGCATAGAAATTCAACTCCGTTTTCTACGTAGGCTTTAGCGTGGTAATTGTTATCTCTAATGTCCCTGAAACTCAACAAAGTTGTTCCAGAACATGGAGAATAGAGTGCCTTAGCAATGGTCAAGATTGTGTCATTGGACAACATTATACGTGCCTTACCGTATCCTTCTATCAAGTTAGATGGGCTTGAGAAGGTTGTCAGAGGTGCATTCCTAGGTATGAAGTTAGTGACATAGATGCGTTCATTCAAAACTATGTGCACTATCTGTCAGACAACTAACTTTCCCACTAATCATACCTACAATGAAAAATTAATTTGAATCGGTCACATGCATAAAAGTATATAAAAACAAATATCAATTGAAAATAATTTCATTTATTCAAGGATGGTAACTAATTAAAACTTAATATCCAAAAACAAATCACCAAAAATAATCCAAACATAAAAGGAAAATTGTTCAAAAATCAACCAAAAACAAGGAAGGTTCACCCACTAGGTGGAATTCGGCCCCAGTGTGCAATTTTAACTAACTAAAATTGTTTATGTCTAAATTCTAATTTTCCATAGGGGTGGTATCCTCCTGAAAATCAGAAACCTCTATCTTTGTAGTCTCCGGTTCGTCCACTTGCACAAAGTTTGATTCAAACTTCTTACGACGAGAATGATATTCTCGACAACCTTCTTGGGAGTTGGGCAAACACGGGACCAATGATCCTTTGAACCACAGCAATAACACATATCCGCGTCTATGGTTTCAGGTGCTTTGCCCTTATTCTTGAAGTTTGGGGCATTGAGAGCGAGGTTTGGGTGCTTCTAGGCTTTGTTTCCTCCCTTAGATAGGCCTTGACTCTGTTGACCTTGGTGGGATGGCTTCTGGGCGCCATTACCATGCATCTTTCAACATTTTGGGTGTTGGTTTGTGCTATAATGTGCTTCAAGCACAGTAATTACCCCAGTAGGTCGAGCTTGATGATTCTTCATCAACAACTGGTTCTGCTTTTCAGCGAGAAGTAAAACAGAGATCAAATCTGAGAACTTAGTGAACTTCTAAGCTCTATATTGTTGTTGCAAGACAATATTATAAGCAAAGAAGGTCGAATAGGTCTTCTCCAGGAGATCCTCTTCGATTAAAGTTTCGTTGCAAAACTTGAGAAGTGATCAAATTTGACAAACTTCATAATTATATTCATTCATAAACTTAAAGTCTTGGAAGTGCAAGTGCTACCAATCATGTCTTGCTTCAGGCAAGAATATGTCATTTTAATGATCAAAACGATCAGCCAAAGCAACGTAGAGTACACGTAGATCCTCTTCAGCAAGATATTCAGTTTGTAAAGCATCATAGATATGTCTTCAGATGAAGATCATAGCAGTGGCTTTTTCAGCTTTGCTAACAGGGTTGTCCGTCTCTTCTTCAATGGCAGGATGCAAGTTCTTGGCAGTGAGGTGGAGCTTCACATCTTGGACCCAGTTGAGGTAGTTCCTACCAGAGACCTCTAAAACGGTAAAGTCGAGTTTGTTCAAATTCGACATGTTCCTATCATAAAATAAATGGACAAGATGTGGTAAGTGTAATGGAGAAAAATCAATCCATTCACATAGGAGTAGAACATACAAGTTCTAATAGACATATATTGGTTTAATTTTGCATAAAAAAACTTCGAGTTTTCATGGGTGATGTTTTTAAAGTGAAAACTTCAGGTTTTCAAACAAGGCATATTTATAAGAAACTTCAGGTTTCAAAATAATTATGAACTTTAGGTTCATATATTCCTGCAGGTAAACACAGAAAAATTCAACAAGAATGTGCAAAAAAAAAGAAGAAGGATTTTTAGGTCTATAATTATAATTGAATTAAATTATTTGGACTTTGGGCCAAATTAAAGTGTGGGTGAAAAAATATAAAACCCATTGGGTCTAAAATGATTAGGAGAATAAAAATCGGGGCCCAAAGGAAAAAACTAAGCCACATGTGGCTTGAAAAACATGTGGCCCATGTGACTTAGGCCCAAGAATTGGGCTGGGGGATCTCATGTGCAGGCTGCAGGGCACGGGGAAAAAAAGAAAGATTGGGTCGCTGAAAGCGAGCCCTCACAAAAAAAAAAGGCACACGGATTGTGGTTTTTTTTTTTTTTTTTTCTATAGGCCCGGGAAACAATTAGGCTAAGATAGGTGGGCCTAAAGGATTTCTGGGTCACTGCAGGTGAGCCCAAGGAGGAAAGAAAAGCAGGTCGAGGAGGGTTCAGGCCCAAAAAGGTCGTGGGTCACAAACCCAGTTGTGCTGGGTGTGCTTTGCCAGGGAAGAATGCCTGAATTAGTTTCACCGCGTCAGACGGTGTTTCCAGGGTCGGGGCAAGCCATGGTTTGTCCAAGAACCATATGTTTGTCGACGGAGTTGAGTTCTCAACGTCGAGAAAGAGAAAACCAAATGAATGCAATTGAATTTGAAAAAAAAAAAAAAAAAAAAAAAAAACCTTGAAATTATTTTGGAATTTCGAGAAATCGTTGGTGAAAATGATGGGTTTTGTCCAATTTTCACAATTGTCAGTTGTGTTTTGTTCAAAAAACCGACATGGAAGACCTGGGCTTCAAGCCGTGGGTCGGGACGGTGCTGCATCAAACGCACTATTTCGGTTCAAGGCTTGCGGCTTGGGTGTGGTTTCGGGTTGGGCTTGCCAAGCCGTCGCAGGCTACTGGTAGCTTGCACGGTATGGCCCATCGCCTTTGGTAGTGCAAGGCACAGGTTCGAAGAACCCTAGGTTTCCCGATTCCATTTTTTGCCTTTTTTTTTTTTTTTTTTTCAATCCAATTATATGCATATAAATAATTTAATGTAATTCATGTATAGTTCAATTGATGCATATATATATATATATATATATTTGATGCAATTCATGGAAAATATCAAATTCACATAATTCAACAATTATGAATATAATGCATACACAATTTATGTAGAATCTAAAATTCGAAAAACGTAAAGTTAGGTCATGCATTATAGTGAATGTTCATGCTATCATGACTGCAAAAATATCGAGATAAAAGCCGTTGTTTTGAAAGAACCTGATTGCGTGATGATATGGATGTTGGTTTGATGCAGAAAAAAATTTATTCAACATCAGATTCCTGAGCATAGCGGTAGGAGTGTGCTGATAACGTGTTGTGGCCTATTTTATTTGACAAGTTTAGGGTGGCCGGCGGCAAGGAGAAGAGAGAGTGAGAAAGATGTGTTTGTAGAATTGTAGAGGAATACGTGCTATTATCCCTCCTACATTGTGCCGTTATTTATAGTAGTAAAAAGAGATAATATATTCCTTCTTCCCCAAGTAATACAAGTTGTAATAGGAAATGATAACTAGAATCAAATCTAATATAGGATTTACACAATCACACTTAAACTAGGAATGTTTACAACAACCGTTTAATAATAAATAGACATTTTTGACGAATACTAACCATTCTCAGAAATACGTAGACATTCCTGACAAATACTAATTTCCCTTGCAAATATTACATATGTATTTCCAACAAATAAAATTCCCCCTCGAAGGTACGTAGATATTCCGAAAAATACCAAGCCCCATTGGAAGTAGGTGGCCATTTTGGACGGCTGGCTATATCCTTAGAAATAACACTCGTTATTTGTGACGACTATATATTGGTCTATAAAATTGATCGTGAATAGTACTGGCGCCAACTACTCCCGCCAAAACATATTCATTTCCGAAGACAATGAAGCCCTTTTTCGAGCGCATTTTGTGCACCGAAAATAATATAAAAAATTAGTATTCAGTTTCTAGTTAGTAATGTTCATTAATTGAGATCTTATTTATTTTCAAATTTTAATCGAAGTCCATAGTAATGTATCAATGAATTTACATGTCAATTATATATTTTTTTAAACTAAAAATTAGTAATTGATTTAGGGTTTTATTACTCACACATTTATTAAACTCCTAATTAATTCCAATTCAAAACATTTTCAAGATAAAATAAAAATAAGTTTGGACTCATTAATTTTTTATAAAAACAATTTCAATTTTTTAATCTTAAATGTACCCATTCACATAATTTTTCAGTCTTTAATCTTAAACGTACCCATTTTGAAATGTACCAATTTGTTATATGTACAATGTACTATTATTTTAATATAAAATGTACTCATGTTTTGGTACAATAATCTTTTGGTTAATTTTGATGAATGTACCCATGTTTATATATATATATATATATATATATATATGAATGTCTAATATGTTGGAGAGTGTATATATATATATATATATATATATATATATATGAATGTCTAATATGTTGGAGAGTATCATTTATCTTTTAATATTTTCAATCCCACAAACCATGGATTTTTATTTAAAATTTTATTAATATAAAGTAACTATAAATTTCAAATTTTAGTTTAAAAATTATAATAACTTATTTAGAAATGTATTATTGTATTAATTTCAAGGACTTCAATTAAATACGGAAAATAAACAATATTTTAGTAAAAAACGTTGATAAATAGGAATCGCATCCAAAATCATCCAAAATAATATGAACTGTAGTGACTTATTTCCGACAGAAGATGTTTTGCCGTCGAAATGGTGCTTTTTCCGAGGATGTTCAGGATCCTTCGGAAAAACTTGGTTGCAATTTTCAAATGACCAATTTTATGTCTCTCTGTAGCTAATTTATTGAATTCAGACTACTTGCCCTCTCTCTCCTGCATATACAAAGACAATATTGGAGAATGATTCAGTGAAAGATCTTTGAGATTTTACCATGTACTTGGCATTAATGGTTTGGCCTAATATAGCTTTGTCTTGTTCTCCTATTTAAACAGATGATTGGTCTCTATAATCTTCCCCGCGTAGAATATTAGGGACCTAGATCCTCTTCGGATCTTCTTCTTAAGCATTCCAGTAATCAATTAATATCAACCGTTTATAAAAAATCGTGTGACCATAGTTTTTTTTCTTTTTTATATTGTTCATGCAAAACGAGGTTGCCTTATTGTTGAAAAATAAAAAAGAATTTTTTTTTTTTAATGGATGGTTGTTATTAATTGATTCCGAGATCCCCAATGAGGAGATCCGGAGAGATCTAATTCCGAATTTAAGGATTTCATTCAAAATATATATCCATGCAACTTCAAAGTTTTAACTCTCCAACAACCCTCCTTCCCAAAAATAAATTTAAAAAAAAAAAAGGAACCAATTAAAAGTATATCTCTTGTCATGTTTATGGGCGATGCTATAGTCGTTGGAGTTGATTTAAGTGAGGAAGCATTCGATATTCTTAGAGTTTTGTAAGTTTTTCGCATGTTTATATCGACAATTCATTCGTCTTGGCATTTGATTAAATAGAACGCATAATAGACTTTATTTACTTATGCATCGCTACTTCCACCCAATGGTTATCGCTCACATTCGTACACACAACAAATGTATACTACCAACGATTAGTCTACAAATACATGAAGCATGCAAGCAATACAAGATGAATGGAGATGCATGCACGCACTTGATTTCTTTGAGAACCATGAGCATCAATAACGAACACAAATCTCTTATCAAAGAGTATAGTGCTCATTCATTCAAGATCAGGGAGACAAGGGTCACAATTTTGTTATGTCATCGTACGTGCAATACGTAATTAAAGCCACAAAACGATGCAACAATATGAATACAAGTTGCTAAAGCTAGTTGCATGCGGTCTAATATTCTAGTAAATAGAGTATTTAATTTTGACTCATACGTCGCAGGTTTGAAATTTTCTCCTCTTCGTAATTATTATAATAGTTTCGAATCATTTCCTCTCTTTAATAATAATAATAAAATAAATAAATAAATAAATAAGAAGCTAGCAGGCTCGACTGTGTTAATGGGGTCCTTCTTTAGCCATCTTGAATGTAATTTTGGATTTTGTGGTGTCATATAAATGACCTAAAAATAAAGTTACATTTGACCAAAAATATTAGGCACTGTCTACTTTCTGACCACAACCCCCGACCCACCCATCCATATTTCACCACCACAACCGCCCAATCCCACACAAAAAGGAGATCAGGGTTCCATAGTAATTGAAGAGTGGTTTGACTCCTTAAGATTTTTTAACTTTTCGACATGGGATACTTCTACATATTTCTCACGCATCCTAATACTTGAGTCAAACACTTGAAAAATACGTAGCTTGTGATGTGCAGATTTATGAACTAATTTGTATTGATATCATAAGATAATTGAGATGGCACCCTGAAATTAATTCAATTGACAATGAAAAAAATACTCAATTTCATTTAATTTCTGTAAACTTCCTTAATTTTCTGATATAAACAACTTTCCATATGCTCATGCCTCCCTGAGCTAACCCCAATAACTTCCTTTGGAAATTATTATTCCTCGGAAGATGAAACTGCTACTTTTCGACTTGTAAAGGAACTCATTTGGGATTTGGTCTTTCTTTAATATTAGGAAAGTGTTATTAACACTTTAAAAATCTCATTCTACACTCCTCATAAGTATATTTTTCTTTCTAAATATAGAAAGTTCGAAGTGTAGAATGAGAATTTTGAAGTGCCAATAATAATTCTCTAATATTATTCACCACTAAACAAAAGCTATTGAAGAATTTAGTATATTGGCAGATGACGGTTACTGCAGTGGTGAAAAGCAATCATACTTATGCACCCTAATGCAGTCCCATCAATTTCCATCTCCCTTAACAACTAACAAGTTAGCCAACTAATGGCACTTGGGTGTGGGAAAGTTTAAATATTGAATTTGGAAGTGTATGATGACAAATTAGGAGTGTGAATAAGTATTTGTAATCTGGTAGCAATCTATAGCATGGGTTATCATCATAACCCAAATGTTGAATTAAGAGAGATTTAAGATTAAGCCTAGACCATAATGATAAAATTTGGGTTAAAATTCTCAGTAGCTCAAGGCCTAAGAATAAGCCCATTGTGGATGTAAATTTCTTCCTCCTTGCTCTTGGACAAAATTGCACCTACAAAACAAATAACACCTTAAGTCAAGGCCAAGAGCCTCATGCGCTCACGATGAATTGGGGGGGGGGTGTTTTGGCCAAAGAACCTCCGATGCTAAAGTTAGAATTTTGAGGGAAAAATGTTTGGAGAATTTAGAGAATTTAGCAAGAGAATTGGAATTGAGTTTTGGAGAGAATGTGGGGGTTTATATAGGGGTGTGGCCGGCCCCCTTGGGAGAGGAAGGACCGGCCACTTGGATGGTTTTGTGGGTTAGGTTCTTGATTTGTGGTTACTTAGCTAATTAATGGAATAATTAATTAATTAATCAGCTAATTAATATAATAAAAGAGGAATGATTTGGGGGCTACCTTGTGGAGAAGATATGATGAGGATAGATGAAATAGGTTATGAATAAATACCCATTTTGGGCACTTTTGACTTGATCGAGGGATGATTGTCCACTGCTCACGCGTAGGAATTCCGGTGTGCCTCGAGGGTAATTTTGTCTCTTTTACCCAAGAATCCACGTGTTACCTCCATATTCTTCTTGATTATTTTTGGCTCCACAAATGCCCCTACACCTGTTGGGCTACTCGCAGGAAAAGGTAGCAAGTGTAGAGATCTTCTTGCTTTAGGAAACTTAGGCTTGTTTCCTATTTTGATGTAGATTCCCTTTTTAATAGGAAATTAGATCCTTCTAGGAAAGGGAAATAAATTTCTCTCAAAGCCTATTTAAGTCCACCTTAAGTGGGTTATTAAATCAACTTTGGAGAGCGATTTATTCTACCCTACAAGAGAGAGATAGCTAGAGGATATTTGTTCCCCCTCCCCTAGCAATCTTCTACACTTGCTCGTGCAAATGACCGTCTTTCATTGCTTTCTTCGTCTTCTCCGCGCCGCACCGAGGTAAGAAAAATTTAATTTTTCTCGTCTTCTCCTTAGATAATGCAGTCGCGGGGCAGCCGTTGGGGTGGCGCGGCAAGTCGGCTAGTAAGGGCCAGGAGTCGGCTTGGCATAGGCCGAGGAGGTGTTATGGTAGGGACCACTGCTTGGGTTGCTTAGCTTGGCTAGAGCCAAGGGCAACTTGTGCAGCTGGGGCTACGGATTGAGGCGTCGTGGAGCCTACTATGAATGAATATGGAAAGAAGAGATCTTCCTCAACTGCTCAACATATGCCAGTTGAGAAAAAATTGAAAACTTCATTCACTGCTCGTAAGGGTCCGCCTGCTGCCAAAAAACCTGTAATTGACATGACTTCTTCCAATGGGAAGAAAAATGAGGTTGCTAGATCTGAGCATGTGGCACATGTCGTGTCAAGAATGACTAGTACGATTACTGATAGGATTGCTCAGCGTAGAGGTCCTATCATACCCCTAGTGCCAAAGTCTATACTAAGACATCCGTTGGGAGCTAAGTCCGGTTCATCTTTGGAGAGGCTTGCTATTATGAAGAACAATAATGTGGACTCTGCTTCTAAAGTGGTGCCAAGGCCCACTCCCCCTGCTGCTGAGACTGATTCACCTGCTGGGAAGGAGGAGACTGCTTGCGTGGGTAGCTGTGAGAAATCCACTAAACCTGATTCTAAGGAGGTTGCTAAGATATATGTGCTTTTGAAACCAAATTTTCTTGAAGACATGGACACTTGTGCCAAGTTTGTCGATGACGTTAGAAAGGTTGTTTGCCCAAGTTCCTTTGTGAAGTATATGGCCGAGTATAGGAAGACTGCTCTACTTGCAATGATGCAGAAGACGGCTATTCTGGCAGCTGAGTTTATGCTCCTTGACCAAAAGGATACCAAGGCTGCCAAGGAGGTGGCAAAGGCTGTGGTAGCCGAAGCTTATTCTTTTGCCGATAAGATCAAGAGGTTGGAATCTGAGCTCGTTTCTTTGAAGGGGTTTAATATCTCTGCCCCCACTTCTTTGCAGCTTGAGACCGCTCGCCAAGAGATCGTTAACTTGAAGACTAGGCTTGATGCGATCCAAGTTAAGTATGAAAATGCAGAGAATGAGATCGGATGTTACATACCTCATATTCAAGATCTTGAGTGTGTCGTTTCTGAGCTTCTTTCAGCTGCTTATGCAAAGGATGAAAAGTTGACTGCTTCTTATAACCGAGTGATCCACTTCAAGCAAGTCATTGATAGGCTTGAACCCCAAGTGTTAGAACTCCAAGGTGCGCTGAAGATCAACAAAAGTTTGAAGAAATAAGTGGAAGAGCTGCAACGCGTCCATGTTGGTCTGTTCGAGGAGAACGAGCAGATGAAAAGTGAAAAGGCTGGGCTCGAGGCTTTGCTTATTCAGAGTCAGGCTGATTTCTACAAGCTGGGTTGTGTAGATCATCTATTTGGTAGGCCGTCTAACTTCGAGTTTGCTGGGAAAGACTTCAAAACCTTTTTTATTTCTCCGGAAGACTTATTTGCCTGTTCTTTTCTGGCTTCCATTAGTGAAGTAGTCGAAGAAGTTAGTGTCCAAGTTGAGGCAGTCAGGGATGAACCGCTAGATGGTGCCATTGATGAGGGTGTCGTGGCTGTTGAAGATGTGGCGATCGAGTAATTGTGGAACGTCCAAGCTGCTGAGGAGTAGCTTTCTGTATAGTCTTTAGGATTTTCTTTGTTTTCCTTGTTGCTTTTGCTTGAACTTATTCGGTCTTTGCTAGTCGTTTATCAATCTTGCTTGAAAATTTAATAAACTTGCTTCATTCGCTTTTCTCTATATTCGCTTCTTTTGTTCATGCTCTAACCTTTAGACTTTATAGACCAGTGACAGACATGCTACTTTTCTATAAGCAGACAGGTCGCTTAGCCTATGCAGCCATAGGTGTTGGTGTAGAACTTTGCAAAGTTGTTAGCCATCGGGTTAGTAGCCAGACGCCTTACTTACAAAAGCAGACAAGTCCGCGTGACCACTAGGCTGTTAACCTTGGCTTTCTTCAATTCCGTAGGTTGCGTAGCAAGTATCATAACATTTTAGGACTTGGTGTAGGTAATTCCACGCTTGGCAGAGGTGAAGCTTATTAACTACGTAGCATGTCGGTAGTGGATAAAGCTTCGTATATGCACGCTAGCTTGTTTAACCTTTCACAAGATTGTGCGGTTGTATAAGTCTAACGTGGCTTTACTGCTCGAAAGGCAAGCCGTAAACAGTTTTTTGGAAATTGTAGGCTACCTTAGTGCACTCAACAGTAGCTTTAGGGTTCCAGGGAAGCCTTCCATGAGGCATACTATGTAATGTGCCTTATCTGTCTCTGAGGCCAGGTTCCCTACGGATTAGGCCAAGAGACCCAAAATCCCTCAACTAGCTAAGCCTTGAAAAAAGCCATTGTGGCTACTTCTAGGAATCCTGGCGCAAGCCATCGTGCACCTAGTTATACCAGGGCAGCCCCGGCTCATCCACGTCAGGATATTTGGAGTGTAAGTTTATCCTCCCGCCTTTGAAAGTAGACCCATGTGGGTGTCGGGGAATTGGTTTACCTTTTCGCACTGGAGAGCATTTAGTTTATCATCTCACACTAGAAAGCAGACCCATGTGGATGTCGAGGAATTGGTTTACCTTCTCACACTGGATAGCATGGTTGGTCTCTAAGAAGGGCATGGTCTTCTTTTGAAGTGCATAAGTGATCAGTTGTCGTAAACATGCAGCCGAGCCAAGTTGTAGATTACTTCTGAATTCCTCATTGAAAAATGAGCGAAACAAATGAGAATTTTAGTTGTAAGGTAGGAACTGTGTAATAACTAGATAATCCCCGGCTGGTGAGGTGGTGCCCGTCAAGCTGCTTGAGTCTTCAGGCTTTGGTGTTGCGAGAGGTCGTACATGGCTCTTCCTCATATTGTAGGTGTTTCACTATTTTTCGATCTCTTTGTCGTTCATGGTGGCATAAGTGTAACTACTTTTGCCGCCTACTCTATTAATCTTGTACAGACCTTCCCAAATGGCATCCATCTTTTTGGAGCCTTCTCTGCAGCCTGTGATGAAAGATTTTCTTAGGACTAGATCTCCAGGTTAGAACTGTCGGATCTTGGCCCTTTTGTTGTAGCTGGAGATGAATTGCTACTAGTAGGTTGCGATGCAGGTGATGGTCTACTAGCGTTTCTCATCTACCAAATTTAAGCTTGTGGTCATCTCCTTACTGTTCTGCTTAATGTTTGGCAGTAGAGTGCTGATACTTGGCACAGTGACATTTGAGAAGAATGGTTGCTTCTAAATGAAATGCCAAAGAGAAAAGAGTCTCACCAGTTGCTTGTCTTTTGGTGGTGCGATATGCCCATATTTATTTGGGGAGTTCGTTTAGCCATTTTCCCTTCTTGTCAGTAAAGGACTTCTTGAGGTAGTTGAGGATCGTCGTGTTGGATGCTTTAAAGCTTAGAGTGATTGACTGCTCAGGCATTGAACCATCTAGGGTTACAAGGACCACGTCTGTTCCCGAACCTTTGTAGTTGGATGCGCCATCGACATGCAAATGCCAGAAGTCTCCATCAGGTGGAGTAGGCGTGGCTAGGGCATGCTCGGTTACCTTCGGGGTATCTTTGGGCTGCTCTGTTGCCCTACCCAGGCTAGGCATGAAGGTGCAGTAGGGAGCCGTGGAGCCGTCGTTGGGTTACTCTAGAGTTGAATTATGGAGCAAGGGTTGGTTAGGGCCATGTGACACGTAGCAGGAGGTGGTGTTCAACTGCCGGTACATGTTGCTCCTATGTAGAATCTTTTGGGGCAACAAGGACAAAACTTGTTACCGAGTATGTCCTTCTAGTGTTCGTCTACCCTTAGCACGCATTTTGGGCTGAGTTGTAGCTTTCGTAAGAAAGCTTTGCATCTACCAGTGTCTACGTTTTTATCGTCACGCGTCTGGATTGGGCGGAATAGTATGTCATGAAGATGATTGCGTGCATTTGAAGGTAAAACTTGAGCTTCCAGGTTGCAACAATTGTCGTCAAAGTTAGCTTTTGAATAGTGGGCCCCTAACTCTTCTTGTATGATGGTAGAGCTTATTGCTGCTTCAAATACCATCAAACATACGAATAAGTCTTCCGCTGCTGCCAATTTGAATAACAGGGGGGTGATGTCAGGTACTTCTTCAAGTCTTTAAGTGTGTATCGACGAGCTTCGTCCCAAAGTGCATGCTTCTTTGCCAGAGCCAAAGAGTCTACTAGAGTTAGATCTTCTTTCATGATTAATTTTTTGAACAGTGGGTGGTCTGTTGGAAGTCCTTTTTGGAAGGTTGCTCTACCTATCGAGTCATTGCATCTGACTATCTTTACCTTCTCTGCTTCAAACCTTTCACATAGTCACGAAATGACTTCTTTGGGCTCTTCTTGACGTTGAACAAGTGGTCGGACTTCTTCTTAATCGAGTGATAAGATGAATATTCTTTGGTGAAAACCAAAGAAAGTTCATTGAAACTCCGGATGGATGGTGGCTGCAGGGTGTAGAACCAATCTTGTGCCTCGCCTTGTAGAGTGGTAGCGAATATCTTGCACATGAGATCGTCGTTGTTTCGATAGAGGATCATTGCACTTCGGTAGTGCTTCAAGTGTCTCTCCCGGTCTTCATCTCCTTTGAAGGATGTGAAATGTGGTATGCTAAACTTGTGTGGAGGCTTTACTTGCTCGATCTCTTCTATGAAGGGTGGCCTGCTTATGTTGGTCATGTCCCGTCATAGTGCCTTGTCGGTGACCTCATTGATTTGGAAATCTCACAATTCCTTGGTCAAAAGGCTCTTTACTTTTTCCTGAATTTGTTTTTGTTGGGGTAACTCCACTTGTGTAATTTTATCTTACATTGCGAGTCCCAAGCTCAGATAAAGGAGGTGGGGGAGGGCGTCTGGTAATCGACAGCCAACACTCCTAGGCTACGTCAAATCCTTATGAAAATGAATCCAAATCGAAATCGCGCTAAAGCTAGGGTGCAACTCGTAAGTGGCGCGTTGTGTGGCCCGAGTACAGTGATAAGTGAGCAAGAATCGTTGTATCTCCATCTGCACCCGGATGCAGTGTTAAATGAGCAAGGGGTTCATAGAAACTTCTTTTTGAACGACTCCACTCGAAGTTGTTTGGGAGCATATGCTTCTATCAACTTTATACATGACACACAAAAGAAATACTTTGATCCTATTAGACGGGCGAATGTGAAGAAGCTAGGACAGAAGGGTAGAGTTCTAAAGAGTAGAATGTATTTAGGAAGGTGGAATATAGGAACCTTAACGGGAAAATATTTGGAAGTGGTGGAAGTTATGGTGAGGAGAAGGATAAGTATTATGTGCCTACAAGAAACTAAGTGGGTTAGTCTTAAGGCAAAGGATCTAGAAAACACAGGTTTTAAACTTTGGTATTTGGGCACAAATAGAACGAGAAACGGTGTTGGCAACATCGTGGACAAGACCTTGACACAAGATGTTGTAGATGTCAAGAGGGTAGAAGATAGAATTATGGCAATCAAGATTGTAATAAGATAAGAACTCATCAATGTGATTAGTGCGTATGTACCTCAACTAGGGTTGGATACGAGTTTGAAGCAGAAATTTTGGGAAGATCTTGGAGACCTGGTGCAAAGAATTGCTCAGAAGGAGGAGGTATTTATAGGAGGAGATTTAAATGGACACGTGGGCAAGCAAACAGGCAACTATGAAGGTTTTCATGGTGGCCATGGTTTTGGGGAGAGAAACGAGGATGGGGAAGCCATCTTGGATTTTGTAATGCCATATGATCTATTCTTAGCCAACACTTTCTTTAAGAAGAGAGAATAACATACGATCACCTATAAGAGTGGGTCGTCAAAAATATAAATAGATTTTCTTTTAATGAGGAAAGAGGATCGTATAACTTGTAAGGATTGCAAAGTTACACCAAGAGATAGCTTGGCTAATCAACATCACTTGTTGGTGATGGATGCACATATCAAAAGAGAGAGAAAAGAGAACAAGACTTGGAAGTGGCCAATGACTAAATGGTGGAATCTGAAAGGAGAAAAACAAGCCATTTTCAAAGAGAAAGTAATCACCCAATACGTGTGAGATAGAGAGGGGGAAACTAGCCAAATGTGGGATTCGATGGCTAGTTGTATCCGAAAAGTAGCAAAAGAGGTATTAAGAGAGTCTAAGGGCTTTGCTCCATACCAAAAGGAATCATGGTGGTGGAATGAGGAGGTACAAACAAAGGTGAAGGCTAAGAAGGAATGTTGTAAAGTCTTATACAAGGATAGGATCGATGAAAATGGTGAAAGGTATAGAATAGCGAAGCAGGAGGCGAAGAAAGCTGTGAGAGAAGCTAAGCTAGCAGCTTATGATGATATGTATAAGCGACTAGATACCAAAGAAGAATAGTTAGATATCTATAAACTAGCTAGAGCAAGGGAAAAGAAGACAAGGGACCTAAACCAAGTGAGGTGCATCAAGGATGAGGATGGAAAAGTTTATGTGCAATCAAAGACAGATGAAGTGATTATTTTCATAATCTTTTCAATGAAAGACATGAAAGGAGTACTTCTTTGGGGGAGTTGAGTAACTTAGAAGAGTGTAGAAACTACTCCTTTTACCGCCAAATCAGGAAGGAAGAAGTGGTTGTAGCTTTGAAAAAGATGAAGCATAGAAAAGTAGTGGGCCCAGATGATATACCGATTAAAGTGTGGAAAGTCTTGGGAAAGACGGGTATAGCATGGCTCATAGACCTTTTCAATAGGATTTTGAAAACAAAGAAGATGCCAAACGAGTGGCGAAAAAGCACTTTGGTGCCTATTTATAATAATAAGGGCGACTTACAAAATTGCATGAACTATATGGGTATTAAGCTAATGAATCATACAATGAAGCTTTGGGAGAGAGTCATTGAGAATAGATTGAGGCAAGAGACACGGGTTTTGGACAAACAATTCGGGTTCATGCCAGGGCACTCAACTATGGAGGCAATCTATCTCTTACGAAAATTAATGGAAAGATATAGAGATAGGAAAAAGGATTTACACATGGTCTTTATAGATTTGGAAAAAGCGTATGACACGGTCCCAAGAGACATTCATTAGAGGATTTTAGAAAAGAAAGGAGTACGAGTAGCATATATCCAAGCTATAAAGGATATGTATGATAGAGCAAAAACTGTCGTAAGAACTTATAAAAGACAAACGGAAAGCTTCCTTATAACTGTAGGTTTACATCAAGGCTCATCCTTAAGTCCTTACCTTTTTGCATCGGTAATGGATAAGTTAACGGGACATATTCAAGATGACATTCCTTGGTGTATGCTTTTCGCAGACGATATAGTGTTGATGAAACTCAGGAAGGGGTAAATGCGAGCTTAACTTTTGGAGAGAAGTGTTGGAATCTAAAGGTTTTCGCCTAAGCTGATCAAAAATAGAATATATGGAGTGCAAGTTCAGTGCAAATAGAGGCCAAAATGAGTTAGGGGTAAAGATCAGAGATCAAGAAGTACCAAAGAGTGACCACTTTCACTACCTAGGATCTATCTTGGAAAAGAACAGAGAATTAGATGGAGACCTCAACCATAGAATACAAGTTGGATGGATGAAGTGAAAGAGTGCATCCAGCGTGTTGTGTGACAACCGTATGCCACTGAAGCTCAAGGGAAAATTTTATAAGACAGTAATAAAGTCGACGATGTTGTATGGCACGAAATGTTGGGCAATGAAGCATCAACACGTACATAAAATGGGTGTAGCGGAGATGAGGATGCTTCGTTGGATGTGTGGGCACACGAGAAAAGATAAAATTAGGAATGAGGATATCCGAGGTAAAGTAGGAGTAGCCGAAATTGAAGGAAAGATGAAAGAAAATCAGTTATGATGGTTTAGACATGTGCAAAGAAGGCCTACTAACGCTCCGGCTAGAAGATGCAACTACGGGACAGAGGTCCAAGGCTGAAGGGGTAGAGGAAGACCTATGAAAACTTTGGAAGAGACTTTAAGAAAAGACTTAGAGTACTTGGATCTAACAGATGACATGACACAGAACAGAATGGCGTTCTAGGATTCATATAGTCGAGCTCACTTAGTGGGAAGAAGCTTTGTTGTTGCTTTTGTTGGGGTAGCGGAGCTCTCGGTTGCCCCCAGTCGTGACCTGCTGGTCTAGACTACTCTTCCATGTATTCGACTCGTCTATACCGGGGCTACGGTGTATATGGTATGTTCCTAGCAGACGAGCGAATTTCTCGTAAGCTGTCGATTGAACTTGAGCCAAATTGAGTGACTAATTTTCTCCGTCCATCGTGCTACCTACTCCGATGTGAAGTGGATGATGCTTCTTGTGGGCTTAGCCATGAATGAACACTTTACTTGGAAGGTTGCTCATGTTGACTATCGAAATGTGACCCCAACCGTGAATGTATACTCATCTGTGGGCCTAGTCGAGAGTCCCCGCTTCTCTGCGCGCTAAGACGGGAGTATACGTTATCTTGAGGGCCCAGTCTAGAGTGTACACTACCTGAACGCTCGGTTCCTGGCTGGTCGAGTGGCTGCTTGTCGGGACGCTGTTAGAGAGTTATTCATATGCCCTTGTCCTACTTCAGGACACCTCGTCTAGGGCACATTGTATCTCTGTGTGCTATAAGAGCTAGTTTACCAAGGTTGTCTGCTATGCGAAGGCACTTGTCAACTCTCTAACTTGTCGAGAAAAATGTTGTTCTCTATTTGGGTTGGAAGAGCTTGGAATGAATGTATCTCCTTAAGCAGTGGAAGTGTGATAGACTTTGGGCGTGAGATTTGAGTTGGAAAATGTCAAATTCGCAGAAAAATGTGGTGAAAATGCTCCCGGTTCGATCGTCGGTCCGAAAATTTGGAGCCTGGATGGTTGAACTAATCTTGGACTGATTTAGACTGCTTAGAAGGCCACGGGAGCAGGCTGGGCCGCGGGAGTAGTATGGGCCACGTGAGCAAGCTGATCAGCGTGCGGCGCACATGGGTGCGAGGCTAAGGCTCGGCTTGGCAAAACGTTAGGTTCGCGTCTGGTTTGAGTAGCTCGGGCTGTCTTGCCTTGGGCTTGGGCCCTTGTAGGCTTGAATGGCACGACTTGGGCCGTGATTGTGGTGCTGTGGGATTTGCCAAAGGTGGTTGTCGTGGTGGTCACCATGGTGGTTTCCACGGTGGTGCCTCGTGGGGGTGCCGCTCCATTAACCACTATGTTGAGCTTTGTAGATTGCCAAGGTCCTAATCCTTGAACGTTGGAATTTCCATTTGTTAAGGTTTCCAAATCTCTTGCCATTGTACTTTTCTTTTACATTTTATCAATGGATTTTAAACAAGAAACCTTAGATGCGAGAGTCTTCTACGAGCGTGTGACCCAACTCTTAATGAAAGCATCAATTTGTGGATGCAAAATTCTTTCTCCTTGCTCTTGGGCAAAATTGCACCTACAAAACAAATAACACCTTAGCTCAAGGCCAAGAGCCCCACACGCCCACGATAAATGTAATTTTTGGGGGGGGGGGGGTGGGTTTAGCCGAAGAACCTCTGATGCCAAAGTTAGAATTTTGAGGGAAAAGTGTTTGGAGAATTTAGAGAATTTAGCAAGAGAATTGGAATTGAGTTTTGGAGAGAATGTGGGGGTTTATATAGGGGTGTGGCCAACCCCCTTGGGAGAGGAAGGACCGGCCACTTGGATGGTTTTGTGGGTTAGGTTCTTGATTTGTGGTTAGTTAGCTAATTAATATAATAAAAGATGAATGATTTGGGGGTTACCTTGCGGAGAAGATATGATAAGGATGGATGAAATAGGTTATAAATAAATACCTATTTTGGGCACTTTTGACTTGATTGAGGGATGATTGTCCATTGCTCGTGCGTAGGAATTCCAGTCTGCCTTAAGGGTAATTTCGTCCTTTTCACCCAAGAACCACGTGTCATCTCTATATTCTTCTTGATTATTTTTTGCCACACACCCATGTAGGGGTCCAACATCAAAACCTCGAGCCCATCATGAAAAGATCATCGTCCTTGTAATGCTGTGGTCTTGTAAAGTAAAAATTGGGTGGCGGGGGTTTCGGCCGTCAAGAAAGAAGTCCCTTTTATGACAAGATTAGGTGGGGATTGGTTTAGGCCGAAGCTTTGTTGTCATAGTCCCTTAGGGTATGTTTTGGATGAGGATTTTTCGAGTACTAAGGAATTGAGGTCAAGCTATGAATGAATAAATAGAGGGGATTCGAAAAAGGTCCTCCATGAACATTACAATGGCACGTGAGACGGTTTTGTAAATAACACCAGAATTATGCCTTTCCGAGTACGAAGTTGTAGACACCTAGGGTTAGTTTGTCGTGCAAATTTGTAATCAAAGAAATTGTAATCTTAACTTTATTGTACAATTGCGATGATGCTTGGTTTGATCAAGTTTGTTGACTTTTTAGTGACAAGTCTGTATTGTCCTTTTTGAAATACCGATCGTCTTGAACTTTGAATGAAATTTTCATTTGATTCAAAAGATAAAAATTGAAGCTAAAGTGGATATGAACTAATTAATCCAAGATCACCAATATGTGACCCAACTCCCATGCCTAAAGGTGCTCACCTGCTCGAAATTCCATAAACTCAGTTAATGAAATGTTTTGATTTTGATAGAGACCATTTGATAATCATTTGGTTTTTTGTTTTTTTTTTTTTTTGTTTTTTTGGTTTTTTTCACTTTTTGTTTGAAATCTTGTTTGATAATTATTTTCATTTTTTTAAAAATAAAAATAAAAACTAAAAACCAAAAAATGAAAACTGAAGGCCAAAATTTGAAAACTGACAGAAATAGTTTTTAGTTTCCATTATTACTTTTTAAAGTGAAAGTAGTTACCAAATAAGATTTAAGTTTCTAAGTTTTCAAGAGAGTGAAAATTAAAAACAAAATGGTTATCTAACGGCCTGTTAATGTATTAAATCTAATGAGAGCATTTTTGCTCACCATAATAACTATGGTGTATGCTCACCATACACCTAATCAATTGACACATGTCATTTCACCTAACTCTAGTTAACTTTTACATTAAATGTTTGTTTTTCAATTTTGAAAAAAATTAACCAAGATTAAATAAAATAACACGTGTCAATTGATTAGATATATGATGAGTATACACCATAATTTATGACGGTGAGCAAAAATGCTCCCAAATCTAATTAGCATCAATTGATTTCAATTATTCACAACTTATGAAACTTCGAAATTCCCACCAGAGAAAAAGAAAACATGAAACGAATTGGCGAAGTTGAAACGTTTTGGCTTTATAATGATTATTATATATATATATTTGCATGAATAGTTAAGCATATGTAATCAAGGTGTAAATGATTGTAAAAATAGAAACTAGATATTATATTTCTCCTCACCAAACTAGATATAGGCTTTCCAATCCAAACATTTCATGATCACTTAATACTACGGTTCAGTGATATTTTTCTTCACTTGTAAATGAGAAATTTTAGGTTCGATTATCGCCAAAGGCAAATTTGAACCATATTATTGCTAGCCTATTGTGAGGCTAAGCCCACCCCTTCATCTACGTGTAAATAATATCGTTTTTTAAACATTACAAAACAAAAAAAAAAAAAAAAATCTATACAATTCATGTATGTCCTAGAACCTGCAATGGGGTACCCCATATATTAGCTCAGATTAACATTTCAATTAGTAACAAAGTAGTTTGGTTCGAGCTTGACACATCCCGACCCGGAATGTCCACTAGAACTCCAAATTGAGCTATGATGGCCGACACCTAGAAGGTGACGAAGCCATAAAGTGTAGTGATGTGGAAAATGTGAATAAATTTAAACCTAAAAATGCCTAAATATAAGAGTGCGCTGGCGAGCGGGAATGAACTTATTTCACACATGATGTCAGAGCATAAGTACAGTACAGTAAAATAGGGTGAGAATTATACCATCGAAGGAATTCGTCTGCACCAAGATTTGCCAAAAGCTCTGCTACTAGAACCTGGAGGGGCGAAAAATAAGGGTTTATAAAACACATTTATTTTCCAAACATACTAACCCCTCGCTATAAATCATGTACAGTTTCCAAAAAATCGTACTACATATAAGTATGAAACCAAATGCATGTCAACAGTAAATCCAGGAGTATGCCACAACAGAATATCTCAACGGCGATATAAATATAATCATGTGCTCAACAATCTATACTAGCATGCAGGTGGAAGTCTAGGTGGACGATCCGGGTCGAGGTATGTCAGAGCTCATCCAATATTTATTGTAACCTTCATTTGAACTCAATAATATATCAAAAAAATTATCTAGTTGGAAATATACTCACTACTACAAAATTGGCTTATTGTGCCGGTTAGTGGTGGCGATTTTATACTGTTACTGTCAGATAAAATGTTTTCCAACATGTTTGAAAAGTGCCGGAAAATAAAATATTACTGTCGGTTATATCTTACAAGAATAATGAAGTGGGCCCTTAATGTCACATCCCACCTTGGGCCCTACCACATCCCGGGCTCGACTCCACCGGAGCACGATATTGTCCGCTTTGGGCCCCTACCACACCCTCACGGTTTTGTTTCTGGGAACTCACGAGCAACTTCCTAGTGGGTCACCCATCCTGGGATTGCTTTCGCCCAAACTCACTTAACTTCGGAGTTTCGATGGAACCCGAAGCCAGTGAGCTCCCAAAATGCCTCGTGCTAGGTAGAGATGAGAATATACATATAAGGCTTACAAGATCCACTCCCCTGGGCGATATGGGATCTAACAATCCACCCCCTTAGGGGCCCGACGTCCTCGTTGGCACACTTCCAGTCAGGGATTGGCTATGATACCAAATTGTCACATCCCGACCCGAGCCCCTACCACATCTCGGGCTCGCCTCCACCGTAGCACGATATTGTCCACTTTGGGCCCCTACCACACCCTCACGGTTTTGTTTCTGGGAACTCACGGGCAACTTCCCAGTGGGTCACCCATCTTGGGATTGCTTTCGCCAAACTCGCTTAACTTCAGAGTTCCGATGGAACCCGAAGCCAGTGAGCTCCCAAAATGCCTCGTGCTAAATAGAGATGGGAATATACATATAAGGCTTACAGGATCCACTCCTCTGGGCGATGTGGGATCTAACACTTAACTCCATTAGATACATTTTTTAAATAATTTTAACCAATTCTAGCGAATATATCCTACATGAATAAGTAATGTGTCAAATCTGTTAATTATTTTCGAATTTTTTATACTAACTCTGGCGGTTATAACCGACACAAATATTTTCAAATTTTTATACTAATTCTGGCGGTTATATCCGACACAAATTGTGTCAAAATATTATATTATTTTCAATTTTTTTTAACCCATTACTTTTGATTAAACTTTCTTAAAAAATACTATATTATATTAAAATAATAGTGATTTTATTTTTTATAACCGTCGAAATTTTGGGTCCCGGTACCTAATTTTTGAATGTTTTTTTTTTTTTTTTTTTACTTTTTAGACATGCTATCTCAGAGTACATACAAACATATTTGACGGTTGGATCGTTGAAACTAGTTTCGTAGAATGCATATCATGTCAAATTGATAGATTTAACAAACACTTAAGAGTTAATATTATACTTCCATTAAGTATAAAATAAGATTTATCCACTAGTGTAAATATTTTAAATTGAAGATCGAATTCATTCATTGCATTCTTATAGAGTCGAGGAGTGTAGCTGTAAAAAAATCATCAAATTGGAGCTAAAATAACTGTTAAATTGTGATTTTTTGTTTATAACCATCGAAAACTTTTGTCCTGTTACCTAATCTCTAAATGTTTGTTTTTTGCGATTTTTTACGTATGCGACCTCGGAGTGTGTACGAACAAGTTTGACGGTTGGATCGTTGAAAAATGTTTCATAGAATGTGTATTGCATCAAAACGGTAGATTAAAAAACACTTAATGTTATACTTCCTCATCAAGTATAAAATAAGATTTTATGGTATCCACTAGTATAAATATTTTAAATTGAAGATTGAATTCATTCAATGCATTCTTAGACCAACTCCAATGGTGGGCTAAAAGCCAAATTACCCCCCAAAATTTCCCCCCAAACCCACTCCACCCAAGAGGAAATTTTGGGCTAAATGCTAAATGCTAAACCAATGCCAAATTCCCCCCAAAATTTAGCCCAGAAATCGGAGTGGACTCTACCCAATATTTATCGGAATTTAAATTTTTTTAGATTAAAATGTTCATAAAATTAATTTACGATGGTCTACATATTTTTTTTTAAAATTTAATTTAACAAAAAAAATAGCCTAAGTTCATTCTTTAATAATTCCGGGTTAAAATTTTAGGCTAGAACGGTTGGAGCAGAAAAACTATTTCTGGGCTAAAAGCTAAATTTTCCGGGCTAAAAAATTTGGCTTTTAGCCCAACCATTGGAGATGGCCTTATAGGGTTGAGGAGTGTAGCTGTAAAAAATCATCAAAATTTGAGCTAAAATAACCGTTAAATTATAATTTTTCGTTTATAACCGTCGAAAACTTTTGTTCCGTTATGTAATCTCTGAATGTTTTTTTTTTGTGATTTTTTACGTATGCGAACTCGAAGTGTGTACAAACAAGTTTGACAGTTAGATCATTGAAAAAAGTTTTGTGGAATGTGTATCACGTCAAAATGGCACATTAAATAAAAACTTAAGAGTTAATGTTATACTTCCATTAAGTATAAAATAAGATCCACTAGTGTAAACATTTTAAATTGAAGATCAAATTTATTCATTGCATTCTTATAGGGTTAAGGAGTGTAGCTCTAAAAAATCATTGAAATCGGAGCTAAAATAACCGTTAAATTGTAATTTTTCGTTTATAACCGTTGAAAACTTTTGTTCCGTTATGTAATCTCTGAATGTTTGTTTTTTACGATTTTTTATATATGAAATCTTGGAATGTGTACAAATAAGTTCGACAGTTGGATCATTGAAAAAAGTTTGGTAGAATGCATATCGCGTCAAAACGGTAGATTAAACAAACACTGAGAATTAATATTATACTTCCATTAAGTATAAAATAAGATTTTGTGGTATCCACTAGAATAAATATTTTAAATTGAAGATTGAATTCATTCATTGCATTCTTATAGGGTCGAGGAGTGTAGTTGTAAAAAAATCATCAAAACCGGAGCTAAAATAACCATTAAATTGTGATTTTTCGTTTATAATCGTCGAAAACTTTTGTTCCGTTACCTAATCTCTGAATTTTTTTTTTTTTGCGATTTTTTACGTATACAATCTTGTAGTATCTACTAATTAACAAGTTTGATGGTTAGATTATTGAAACTAGTTTTGTAGAATGCATATCTCCGTTAAATTTGCCTAAATTTTGAAGTGGGAAAAGTAATTTATGCTAAATTTTTATTTATATTTTTCAAGTATTGATTAGACAATATTTAGTTTGTGTCATGACATTTTCATTGTACAATTATCTTTTTGCTTCTTTTTCACATATTTTACATGGGTTATTATCTATTAAACCAAACAATTATTTATTTAATTTTTAAAAACGTGTTCTATTTAAATATATATTATTTATTTATTTATTTATTAAACCAAACAATTATTATTTTATTTTTTAAAATCATAACAAAATTTTGGGGGGAATTTAAAATTTTGGGAAGGAATTTTGCCGCCATTTTTTTATGTCGGTTATAACCGACAGTAATGAAAATGTTTTTGTCCGTTTGTATTTAAAAAAAAAAATGTTTCTGTCAGTTTTAACTGACAGAAATGAAAATTTTCCAAAATAAAACCCTTCCATCTCTTCCTTGTGCCGGTGCCTTCTCCCTTCCCCCTTCCTTCCCCCTTTTCTCCTTTCCTCATTTCATTCTCCTTCTCTTCTCCCCTTCTCCTTCTCGCTTCAATCACCATGGATGAACAATTGAGGAGCAACATTCCGAAACCAGTACGTTTTAAATTATTTGTATTATGTTCAGTTTGTGTTGTAAATTTTGATTATGTTATTAAATCGAGTTTGTACTTTGAATCTTGACTTGAGATACCTTATCAAATATTATGCATAAATTGAAAATTGGTCTTTGTTTAGAGCTTTTATGTAGGTTTTCTTTTTGTAAATATGCATTACCAATGTTTTTTTGTTATTAACAAGGAGCAATGCCTCAATGGAGAACTCGGAGCTATGGAATCCCAAATTGTATATTTTTCCTCTGACGAAGAATTGGTGCTTGATTAAGGAAGATGAAAAGGAAGTCAAATATAGGTATATTTTTTCTTTTTTTTTACAAATTGTATAAATAGTAAAAGATTATAATCATAATTAACGAACTGATATATATATATATATATGAATATATGTTTTATTTTTAGTATTATTTATTCAATTATTAGTTTTGTTTATGTTTATTTAAATTGTCCTTTTTATATTTTTTATTATTAATATATTTTCTGTCGGTTTTATCCGAGAGAGAATGCTCTTATTTATTCATTATTAATAAATTCTCTATTGATTATATCCCACACAAGTTCTGTCAGTTTTAGAGTATTTGCTGTCAGTTTTATCCGACAAAGAATGCTCTTATTATTCATTATTAATATATTCTCTGTCGGTTATATCCGACACAAGTTCTGTCGGTTTTAGAGTATTTTCTGTCAAAAAATTCATTTCATGACGTTAGCAATTCTATCGCTTATTATATCCGCCACTGCATCCATTTTCTGTCGGATTTTGCTTAATATCCAACAATAATATATGTTTATTATCAGTTTTCATAGCGACACTAATAAATGGTTTCGTAGTAGTGACTTCCTTGATTTTTATTCTGTGGCACATATGAAATGCAAATGAAAATAATATAGGTAAATATAATTAAGACAGAGATAAGAGAAGTATGACGTTTATCATTAACGGATTTTTAAAAAAATATTACTCATATAAGAAGTGTATAATTAAAATTTTAAAATATCAGTAATAATTCTCTTGTTAAATAACATTATTCTCTCCAAATTGTTCCTTTGCGGAAATTTTATTCAATTAGTGTGTTGCTCTTTGAATAGTTAGATTAGATCAGTACTTTTTGTTTGGCATGGGGCAACTTGACTTTGTCAATGTATTCTATTATATATCTAGCAAGGTACGCCTGCCGTATTTATTTTACAAGGATGGCACAACGAAACTAAGAACTTCAAAAGAGCGTATTTGTCAACCCATAAAAATACAAGTGCCATTTCGAACAAGATTTGGGTAAATAAAGTGTACTTGTTTCTAGATGAGTCATGACATGCGATTACTATTGCAACGTTTTTATTTTGCAGATAAACTTAGGCAGACTAGAAGTTGTACTCGTAATATGGATGCGAGTACTGTCCTTAATTAATCTATTGCTCGATCTTTTAACCGCTTAATCACGAAATTTGGTTAACCTTGTTGACTGTATGGATGAATGATGGATCTAGTTTCTTAATTAATCTCCAATTTGGGAAATGATGTATCCATTTGTTTGTTTGTTTTTTTTCCGAGTAAAAGCAATAGTGATTTATTGATATTTAAGCATTACAATCATCAAGTAAGGCGTCATAGATAATATTCAGAAATCTCAAAATTAATAAAAATCATATTGAGAAAATAAAGTTAAGTTGGCTTATCTACGTGTCATGACGCATATCTGACATGAGTAATGCGATAATTGGATAGAACCCCTAGGTAGAATTTGATATCCATTTGTTTTTTATATTTGAAAAGCAATGTTTTATCATGGAAAGAAAGATAATTAAAGATGGAATCAATGGATTTAAAAACCCTCAAATTCTCCATCTCCTATAAATGAAAGAGTTAAGACGAACCCCTTGAACGCTCTGACCAAGTCTTTGAAACCGAGTCGGAAGGAAACATGTCCAAACGGACTGTGTCGGGTTCACATCTCACGTCATTACAATATTTTGCCTTTTCCGACTTGGTTTAATTTCAATCTCATAAAGAATCCCCAACCGAAAATACCAACAAGAGGATTACTTTTTATTTTATTTTATACAAACAATATTTTACTTAAATCTAATACAAAGTATATAAGTTGAATTCGAATTTACAAAGAAAAACAAGTTTAGTTAATATAATTATGTCCACGTCTGCAATAAAACAACCAACACGGTTTTCATCTAGATCAAAAAGATAAAAAAAGTGGGGCCACTGCGGAACAAGAAAAATGGAACATAGGGAGGGACCCGAAATATTCGTGTTTTATTTCACTATTCTTCCATTTCTGCACAATGACTTGGCAGGTTCTAGGAAATTTATATTAACTCGGTTTTGTGGTCTCTATGATATTGACGGCAACGGAAAGCCATGGAAAAGTTGTTCAAATTTGTATGCATCTGGTCCAATTAAATACCGAGAAAGCAATGTAGATTGAAAGAAGCTTGTTTTGTTTGATAGCCATTGTTTGTTCTAACATGTTTTTCGACCCTAGATTCAAAGATTGTCACAATCTTAATCAAGTTCTTGAGACTTAGTCTTGATATTCACACTATTGATGTGATGTTCTTATACAATATATATCTTTTTGGGCTTGAGATATTAGATTTGGACTGAGATGAGGCAACTCGAGTTGAGAAACCATGGTTCTCGACTCAACGGTGATTCCTCAGGCCAATTAGCTTTTTTAGCTCATAAAGACATGATTCGACCAAGACCTAATGGAAGTAAGATTACTACGCGATTAGACTTGGACGTGGCTCAGTCGAGTCCTGGTTGAATTGAAATTGCTAAAGATCATATCGGATTTTGATAAGATTCGAATTATTCTAGGAATCAAAACCCATGACTAATCAAATAAGAATGAACTAAATGCATAAAGAGACTAGCTAGGTTCAAAATCCTAGTTCAAGTCAAAGAAGCCGAGACCAACTAGAGATCGAGTTTCAGTTCAAGAGGGGATTGAAGAGATAATGTCAAGAATATCCAAGTGGGTGCCGAAAAGGTATAACCCTGTCAAACCTCTACCTCAGTAAGCTTGGTTGAAATCCACCCTTATAAATAGAAGTAGTTGTGCAACGTGAAAAGTCTCCTCAAATCAACACACAAACTCAAATGATCTATGCAGAAGCTCGCTCCATGCAAAACCTTCTCACATCCTTGAGAAAAATACTAATTATTATAACCCTTTCGTCAATACATCTTTAGTTTGGATTAATAGCATTGTGTTGGCAACCGGCAACATCTTCAGTTTGGATTAATAGCAATAGAGCCTGAGAACTAGGCGATCGAGGAGCATCTTTAGTTTGGACTAACAACACTGCTTCTATTTCGATTGGTTACCTATCCAAGTCTCTATCGGCAAGAAGCCCTTGATTCTCTCACTGAAAGAGGTCACTTCATTAGCTTTCTTAGCAAAGTGAGGTGTTACTCAATTTACTTAGTGTTCAACACATTGAAAGCCAAAACTTTATTTATTTAACTTCCCAATAAAGGCAACCTTGTCTTCAAGTTTCTAGAACCTTAGGACAAGAGGTATTTTTTCCTCAACCACAGTTGCTCAAGTGTAGAAGTCAGCAGTGCGTTTGACACCAAACCACCACATTCATTTCAACTGTGTAACTGAGCTCGATCGCGAGTTGGCAAGTCTACATCTACAAGAAATATGTAGTTAGTTTAGTAGTTGGCAAGTCTGCATCCATTTCAATATTGATGAAATGAATCAGAGCAAGAGTGTGTAATACACGTGATTAAAAATATTTAATCATGCACCGAGATTCTGTTTCGTTTTAACCCTTCCTAATATTTTATAAAAATAAGGTTGCAAGCAACAAGAAAAAGTTAACAAGAGGAATAATGCATTGAACTATTGCAATTGCAACAGCTAGTATTAAGGAATAAAAACACTTGCTTTGATGTTAGTATCTTAAGCTTTAAGATTCCCAAATTGCAAGATAAATGGGGAATTCAGTAGAAGCAATCACCACATGCTTTTCATAAAAAAAGAATAAAATTCTTTCTTTAAACCAATTTGTTTCGACAAGTGCACTTCCAACTCATATTAGTTTTATTATTCTTTTAACTACCATGTTGAGAACTCAATTACTTGTTTTATTAAGGTTAAAAATTACCATGCTCAATAATGAGGGCTTCTTTGTTTCTTGGATGAAATGGTGGCTTAACTGGATAAGTCATGTGAAGAATATGTTATATGTCATGTGTTTAAATTTAAGCCCTATAGGTTTATTTGACTATTTTGTTTTTTCAAGTACGTTGAAAAGAACAGAATAAAAAATAAGCAAAGGGACAAGTCACGTATCAATATATATGTTAATATATGTTCTTAAATGAGACTAAAAAGGGAATTGTTTAACAATTTTTGATGGTGCGTGAGGCAAAATATGGTGTATAAAAATAAAACGGGGTGTGTAAAAATTATCACCCTTTAGTGTAAACAAGAGGACATCATCTATGTTGTTTGCAATGTTAAGAAAGTAGGAGGCAAAGCCAATTACTTTCTATCCCTTGAGATAAGACTAAAAGGTTTTAGCATGTAATGGTTTTCTACATGGTACGTAGCAGAGAAAATAGTTAAAAGGTCGAAAATCATGATATATAGGAAAATAACTGTAGTAGATGTTCATATATTGGGATTTGGATCCTCTCCTCTTCTGAGCTCAGAAATTTAAGCCTCCTGATCAAATCACATGAACTGTTGAATTTTGATTCAATGGTTGCAATTATTATAATTTTTAAAAAGATTCCTGTTTGTAACCGTTGGATCAAAATTTAATAATCCGTGTGATTTGGTCAGGAGGCTCAAATTTCTGAGCTCAGGAAAGGAAAGTCCTATATGTTGGATTACAAACTGACAGTCTTGAACTTGACTGTTTGTGCTTTAAAAAATTCGATATATGTTGGTTATTCACTTTAGTTATCTATCTATTTTTTGATGAATTAATTATGTTTTTCCTTATATACTCTAAGCTGCGATTGTGATGTTCATTAATCTTCTAGATGGCTTTAAAAGAAAATTTCTTGCTTATATATATATATATATAGTGAAGTGTTATTAGTACTCCAAAAATTTCATTCTACACTCCTCATAAGTGTATTTTTCTTTTCTAATATAGAAAGTTTGGAGTGTAGAATGAGATTTTTGGAGTGCTAATAACAATTCCCTATATATATATATATATATATATATATATATATATATATATATATATATATATATATATATATATATATATATATCTATGGACGGTTTCTCCTCATGAGCTAGATTGCTAGGTCGTGATAAAATTAGTTAATTTGAAAATGGTAATCCTATCCATGTCTCTTTTATTTTCGACACATTCTTTTTAGTTTTAAACCATTAGATCGAAAAAAACGAAAGAAGAACAAATAATAGAAATTAATTGAGAGTGTGTGAAAAATAAAAATAAATGTGTGAATAGTAAAACCCTTTAAAAAGTATGAAATTTCACATCATCATTAAATCAAAGTAAATAAAAAAAACCAGTAATCAGAAAACAACAAGATAACTTTAAAAACAAGAATTAATGGATGATTACATATTATAAGTGTCATATGATCATCCATCAATTCTTGGGTCTCTCTTTGAAAATAATGTATCTTGATTGTATAAATTTCATAACGGGAATCATTCATTTTCTTAATTTTCATAATTTCATATTGGAAACATTCAATCTTTTAATCTTCATAATTTCATATCGGAAACTATTTAGTCGTTCAAATGTAGAGAACAAAGCAATGATATACGCACCAAGTAACATATTCATGATAAATCGTCTATTTATTTGATGTGTTTGAATAATTAAACGATCTCGAATTCGAATAAAGATTAATAAATTAAACGATTCTAATCGTTGATTTTATTCAATCAAGATACGATATTCGTGAAAAGAGAATATGTGCATCCTACATAGCGGATGCAAGTATTATCCATGTCACAATAACCACCATGGAACTAGCCAGTTGAAGAGTTGAAAATGAAAACATATTATATGTATTATAGTATTTATTTAACATGCAGGCCAGGGGTAATAGAAAAAACAAAGTTTCAAGCAAATATTCAAGTGAGTATTTTATATTCCAATACGAAAAAAAAAAAAAAAAAAAAAAAAAGAAAAAAAGTGGGCGTTTCATATTTGTATTTGCGAGTTCGTGCCTCGCAGGGCTTTGTCTATCAACATCAACGTAAGCAAAAGCTCCAACATCAACGTCATTTTCAGTTTTTTATTATTTATTTCCTATTTTTATGATAAAGTTATTTTAGCGCAAATAAAATTCAATTGACAAAGTTAGTTTATTAGCAACATGGTTAGCATCTCGAAAAATATGTGTATCAACAAAATTCATTTGATAAAAGACGCCATAAGTAATTATTCAAATCAATCAACAAAACCAAAGCATTATAGTTGGAGCCTTATATAAAAAATAAGAACCAAAGTGAACATATGTTTTTATATATAAAAAAGTGATTCCTAATTGCCATTAACACTCTTAAAAAGTTATTATGTATTCTTCAAGTGAATTTGCTTCTTTATGCTTTATAACAAAACAGCGTCAGATATTTTAAAATGTTAATAACAATACTCAAATAGTTGAACAATAATATTTTAAAAGGGACTTGTTGAACCCTACAGGGATAAGACCTAGAAACTTCAAACCTTCTTCCGCGTTGCTTCTCGCCGTCATTACTACAGTTTTCTTTTAGAGAGAGAGAGAGAGAGAGAGAGAGTTTGTGAGTCTAATAATTTTCGGGGTTGAATTGGTCGCCAAGACTTTTCGTACACATTTCTCTTTAAATCTCTACTATTCGTACACATTTCTCTTTAATTCTCTACTATTTTGCCTTCTCTTTAAATCTATTCTTTTTCTTAGGGCCAAAAGAAAATCAAATTAGTTAAGTTTTCTTCAGTCAAATCTGTCTCTTTTCCTTATCTTTTCCCATCATCTTTTCTCATCCCCTTATATCCACCCCCTCTTCTTCCCACTTTCACTAACAAATTCAAGCACACAACGTTTCCCTTCTCTCCATAACATCACAACTCTCTCTCTCTCTCTCTCTCTCTCTCTCTCTCTCTCTCACTACTTAAGCAAACTACCTATCAATCTTCATTTGGGAGCTTTGGTGTTTCTAGCTCAAATTTATCCATAATTTCCATAATTATCACAACTATAGTGCTTGAAGCATTATTTTTAGTTTCTTTTTAAGTTCACTTTTTTTGTAAATGGAGAAGAGGAAGAGCATGGAGTGGGAGCAGAAGAGTCTAACCAATGAGCTAACTCAAGGGAAGGAGCTGGCGGAGCAGCTGCTGAGCCAACTCCACCATTCTTCCCCACAAGAAACAAAAGACTTTCTGATTTCAAAGATACTTTTTTCATATGACAAGGCACTCTCACTGCTCACAGGCAGTGGGGATGGCTCTGATGGAGAATCCAAGCACATCCCAGCTCATGAAAGTATGTTGGAATCACCAACTTCATTTGGCAATAGTAGCCCACTGAGTGGGCTCTCTGACCAAGATTGCAAGGACAAAAATTCCTTCAAGAAGAGGTCATTTTTTTATTTGGTGTTTAATTTTTTTTAAATGGGTAGTTTTTTATTAGTTAAATTTAGTTGTTGAAATTGGATATTGATCAAATTGTTGGGATTTTTTTTGTGTTGCAGGAAAACAATGCCCAGGTGGACTAAGGAAGTGAAGGTTTCCCCTGGAACAGAGTTAGATGGGAGTCTTGATGATGGGTATAGTTGGAGAAAATATGGCCAAAAGGATATCCTTGGAACTAATCATCCAAGGTGAGAACTTTTACTTTTTGAAGTCTATATTCTAATTTATAACGACGGAATCCAAGTTAAGTGCAGAAGCGTGGTCATATTGCATCACACGAGTCAAATCTCTATTTGCTCATAGTGGGAAATTACCTTTTGCTTTTTATCATACGAGTCTGATTTAATCAATTAGTCAGTGACTCATTAATCGGGCTGCTCCTAAAATATATGCAGCACATGAAAATTAATGAAAAACACAAACACCTTTTCTTTTTCTTCTTTTTTGCTATAAAAATTATATCCACAAATTACAGAAAGATGATGATCTCTTTTTCTACAATTGCATGAAGGAGAAAAGTTCTTAGAAATTAGAACTTATCCAAATGTGACTGTAACTGGATACTAAAAGCTTCTGGTTGCTGACAGCTTGGTTTATGTGACACCAATTTTTTTGCAAGTGCGTCTGTCTACAAGTACTGTTTTTTGTCTTTTGTTTGGCCTATAGGTTTGACAATTCTTAAGCATATAGCAGTGCAGCACCTTTTAACATTAAACATTTCTTGCCCTGGTCACTGATCCAAGTCCGAAACCTGTTCTATGGGCGGCCTAAAACTACCGTGTATACACCAAAACCATGTATGGACCACAAAACAGCTGTTTGTGCTTTGGCTCAATTTGGGACCGTTGATATTTACTCAAGAAAATGCCATCTAATATTTCACTTTCAATGGTGGTCTACAATACATGTAAATTTAGTGAGACAAGAAATTAATTTCTAAAGAGGGTTTTTGTTTTCTTGCGTTGCAGAGGCTACTACAGATGCACACATCGTGGCACACAGGGTTGCTTAGCGACCAAGCAAGTACAGAAATCAGATGCAGACCCAACAACCATTGTGCTAACCTACAGGGGGTTCCATACTTGTAGCCAAGTCTCTCAGTCAGCTAGGGTTAAAGAAGAGTTCAAAGGCAACCAAAATAAAACCCTAGAAGTCGAGAAACCGAATCAATTTTCACCGGAGATGTCATTCAGTTTCGGAAGAGCAGGGCTTAGGGTTAAAACTGACCATTTGGACACTAGAGAGAATGATATATTTCCATCATTCTCCTTCCCTTCCACTCCGATTGAATCCGAAGATATTGGGGACCATATTTTTTGCGCAACTATGATGGAGAACAATTTGATGGATAACTATGCTCCAGTATTTGGATCTCCAGCAGCAACATTTGAGTCGGACTACTTGACAGTGTCACCGTGCCATGTGAGCAGTTTCGGACTAGTGCATGATGTGCAGACGTCAGAATCTGGTCTCACGGAGATAATCTCAGCTCCAACTTCAGTCACCAACTCACCAATTGGGGATTTTGATTTCTCAATTGATGATTTGGAATTTCACCCAGATTATTTTGGCTTAAAATGTTAACCTTTTCCTTCTCCACTTTGGAAAGAAAACCCCCACCCCCAACAAAAAAAAAATGCAGAGAGATAAATGAGGCTTGGGAAGAGAGGTTCCTCTGTCTAGGCAGTTATTAGAAGTAGTGTGTTAGATAGCATTTCTGTGTGTCTTTACCTTTCTTTTTCTTCTTTCCACTTTTAGCCTTATTGAATTGTAAATTCTTTGGTCCCAGAGGTTAGTGCTGATTTTAAGAAATAAAATGCAGTCTTGATCAAATTTTGAGTTAATAAGATCAAAATCTTAACAACTACCACAATTGACTGATCAGTGATCAGATGCTTTGGTCTTGGCTGGAAGCATACTCACCCATCTTTTGTGCCCACTTTAGAGTTCCATCCAATATCTCCTTGGCACCAAATTTGTACTTGAATCCAATTTTCTTCAGCTTTGAAGAACCCCAATAAATTTCTCTCTCTATATCTTCAACAAACCTAAAACAAAACAGCACTCAATGAACTTCTGGATGCATAATGTTTGGAACCATTATAGAATACATAAGCTATTACTAGCACACTAAAATGGTCATCAAACACTTTTTTCTTCCAAAAACATACATGAGAAATTGCGCTTTGAGAAGTGCAATATTACTTTTTTAGAATGCCAATGTAGCAATTCCCTAGAGTTTTCATAATAACTTGTGTAGTAACTTACTCTTTAGCAATTCTGATATCTGGATAATTTTTCTCCCAGTGAGATGCTATTTCTGCTGATGACAAATATGCACCGGCACATAGAAATCTGCCGCTGATGGAAGGCTGCTCCATGCATAATATGTGTGCCGTACAGACATCTTCAATGTGAACAAATGGAAGTTTACCCAACAATTCCTCCAAAAATCTCAGGGTTTTGTACCTCCTCTCATTTTTTGTGATCTGAGAAATGAGCACTTTCATGCTGTTAGGCATAGTAGGGAGAAATGTATCCCCTCCCACAAGGCCACAGACAATGCTAACTACTTCAAGCTCATCACTAATGTGCTTCAGCGCTTCTTTCTCTGAAAGGATCTTTGAGTGTGTATACTCCTACAAATACATGTTACCCACTTATTCGTGGTTTTTTTTCCCCGAAAATAATTAAAGTGCTGACAAATGATTGATGATGGCATTCTTAATTAGAACGCAATATGCTAGCATCAGTCATGCATGTAGAAATTTGATCCATCAATGGTGGTGATTTCTTCTTACCCGCTACTTGACAATAGCACTACTTTCTTAAGGGATTTCACAATTTTATTGGTTGTCATAAATTTGATGCTTACCATCATTGGTTGTGTGGCAAAAGGAATTGAAAGATTAAGGGGAGTCCAACAGGACTCATCCATGAATTGTTTGAAGCCGTTTCCAGAATCTTTGACTGGTGATGCAGCTACCACGGAGGCTGTGTAAATGAATCGCTTTATGGTGCCTGATTTGATGGAAGACTTCACTATGCTGTTAAGCCCAGAAACTGCAGCTTCAGATATGTCCTTGAACTATGTTCAACAGTAAACATAAGGAACTGTCTAAGTTAACATAGTAAACATAGTATATCGAATACATATATCAAATATGCTAAATATAAGTGTACATTTTTTTTAACTCTCTTTCTTCTATGGCAAGTGATAACTATAGAAGGAATATCCTGCATCGAATTGCTTAGGAAGTTTCATCAATTCATTGTTAAAACTTACAGTAAATTAAACGTGAGAATAGATCTGTACAGTTGACCTAGTTCTACTTCTAATCCCAAAATCAATTAATGAAACTCATTTTGTTTTTCTTATACTTATCTTAAGTTGTATTTGTCAATAATTTTGTCTTCAGAGACAGTGTTGGGGGTGCGCAAAAGGTGTAGTGGCATTGGGTCTTGAGTTTCCGAGGGCTCCTAAAATTTGTCCTCCTCCCTATATTATATGAGTATAAATTTTTTTTATAAAAAAGTTTTTGACTAAGAAGAAAAATCATCATCATATGATTATCTACATTACAATTGATTAAGTGGAGCCTATAAATAAATAAATTTTCCACTTTTCTTTGGTATTAAAAACTTGTGTATTACTTTCTTCCACTTTTTTATAGTTATAAAAAACCAACTTGTGTATTATTTACTTCCACAAACACAAGCGTATTTCTATATCTTTCTTTCAGTTGTGCTTCTTTTTTTCATTGATTAACCTTGAGTCATAATTTCATGGCAATTTGAAATGATTCAATTATTAAGAAAAAAATGCTAATTTCAATTAAGTTTGAATGTTGATTATTGAATTCTTTATAATATATTGTCCACATTTCTTTCTAAATAAAAATGACATTTTTATTAAATTCGCATAGAACCTCCAAAATGTCTAACACGGCCTGTCTCCCTTACTGTGTCAATATGGTTGTCTATATCGTTAATAAACTTGACTGTACTCTAGAAATGTAGTTAACCTCACCCAAAAAGGATGTGACACTACCACCCTCCCCCACCCCACGAAAAAAAAAAAAAAAAAAAGACCAGTTTAAGGTAATTTAAAATTGTCTTTTTAGCCAAAATTGTCCTTGAAATGATCATAACTCTTCACTTTGGTACCTAAGATTTAAAATGAATAGAACCAGTCCCTGAGTTTGTCCACCATCAATTATTTTGGTCATTTCGTGAAAATTTTCCGTTAAATAAGGATAAAATAAAATAAAAAATACCCTCAATTTTGTCATATCATTTGGTTCATTGTTTATTAAATTGAGTGTATTTTTATCATTTTGATCCTTATTTAACAGAGATTTTTCACAGAATGATTGAAATGATTGATATGGACAAACTTTGAGACCACTTGTATCAATTTCAAATCCTAGGGACCAACGTGAGGAGTTATACTAATCTCAATGATCATTTTGGATAAAAGGTCTTTTAAATCTAGTTAAAGTTAGGTGACTGCATTTTATAAGTATCAATCCGTCCCCTTGTAATGGTAAGAAAACATAGTGGTACCGTCAACTACAATAAACTTTGATAGAAAGGAAGGCCTACCCACAAGCACTACTTAATTCAATGCAAAATGTATGAAATCTCAAACTAACCTCCAACCTTGATCGTTCAACATAAGTTTTTTAGCAGCACTGCAAAACCAAAAGCTCATTTAACTCTTTGTTGAATTCTATAGTTTCCATAGGTTTTGAAAAATTGGATTCTGAAAATTTTGGAAGAGAAGAAGACGAAGTAAGGTGAGCAATGGAGAGTGTGTTGCTCTTTGATTTCTTGGATTTGATTACAACCTCATTCCTTCACACAAGCATGTGTTGAAGGAAATAGGTCAAAGTTATTGTTACACATACACACGCTTAGCTTGTGTAAGCAAGCCAGAGATGACGATGCTATCTGATTTCTTGAATTCAATTACAGCCTCATTCCTTCACACAAGCATGTGTTGACGGAAATATGGCAAAGTTACCATTATATATATACACACTAGCTCATGTAAGGAACCTCGCATGCATTACACGGGTTCAATTTAAAATACAATATGTTATGACAGATGGCACAATCTTAACCTATAAGCTAGTTCTAATCTCAGTCGTCTATTACAAATGTTTAGTTGCAAAGATGAACAATGAACAAAACTGAAACTCTTCATTGCAACCCGACTTCCATTGGTCTTCCTTGACTGCAATGACAGTCTCCATTCTACTATCTATTTTCTGCAACAATCCTTAAGCCTCAACACTACCTTCTAAGGTTGCTACAGCTTTAACATCAAGCAAATTTCTCAAGTAGCATAATTGATCCTTAGGCAATGCTTTTTTGTGAAAATATCTGCTAATTATTCTGATTTATAATACACTAGATTAGGGGTGGGCAAACGGGTCCTGGATTTGCGGGTCAGGGTGAGTCCAAAAATTATAAACACCAAATGAGGCGGGGCGGTTCCATGGAATTAGCAGGGCAGGGCAGGTTCTAAAATCTAGAGAAACAGGGGCCCGGCCTGAACCGTTTCCATGCTTAGCTCCGAGTCCGGCCTCATTAACCTCATATATCTCTTCCTAAATGACAACAACTTCTCCGGCGTTTTCCCCAATGTCGTTGTTTTCCCCAAATCCCTCAAATCCCATGAACCCTCAATCCCTTAACATCGGCAACTTCAACCTCAAATCCCTCAACGTTGGCGTCTTCAACCTCAAATCCCTCAACGTCAGCGTCTTTAGCCTCAAATCCCTCTTCCTAAATGACAACAACTTCCATATTCGACCTCCACTGCCTCAAAGTCGCCGTCATCGCTGGAAACAAAATCTCTGGCAAAATCCCAATGTCGCCACTCGAGCTCCACCACCTCTACGTCCTGTACTTGCAGGAAACAGGTTCACCGATCCCATTCCACTGTCGATCAGTCCCACCAGACAATCTGGTTTCCATCATCGATCAGTAAGTTACTTTTTACCATCTGGTTTCATATATAGATCATAGTTGCAGTCTGATGGATAGAGGATTAAGGTTCAATATATATGATGTGGGCCCCACAGAATTATATGATCTCTTGTGAAGCAATTATGAAATCTGAACCTTCCACTTTTAGTCTCTGAATTATATTGGTTAATCCCTTGTGAAGCAGTTCTGAAAAACTGATTAAGATAATCACAGGGAGCGTGGGCGGGCTCGTGGTGGTCGTAATTTGATCATTTTTGCTGTGGATGGTGTGCCGGAGGAGTCGCGGCAGTGGCGGAGTGGCAAGAAGGAGTAAAGGCATGAGTGAAGATTTGAACCCGTGGGGACCTGTGGGAACTGACTCGTTTCAAAAAGGCCGGGTTAGGTCCGGATCTTATTTTGAAAAATCCAAAACCCATCCCACCCCCACCCTGTTTTATTTACAAACAGGTCCGGTCCGGTTCCTTCAATTTTGGGCCTGGCCCGACCTATGCCTACCCCTACACCAGATTGATGATATTGTTCTGCGATGGATCTTTGATGAAGTGATATCTTTTATTTATGTGTTTTGATCTCTGATGAAACACTGAATTCTTTGTCATGACTATGGCAGAAGTATTATCACAGCATAAAGTTGTAGCGTCATTTTGTAATTCACCAAAATCTTCCAATACAAACTTGAGCCTCATTTATCTACAGAGAGCCTCATCTGCAAGTTCACTACCACATTTTCTTTTCGACTTCTCATTCACTGCAAGTGGTATGCTGACAAGTTTGCAATCCTTTAAGCCAAACTTATCCAAGAGTGCAAGAGCATATTTCCTTTAGTTAATGAAGATGTTATCCTCAGTTTGAATTATTCCCATCCCAAAAGAATGATAAAGTAAGCCAAGATTAGTCATCTCACATTTGTCCATCACATTCTCCTTGATTTATCTAATCAATTCTGCACAATTTTTCAGTGTATAAATATCATCCACATATATGGACACAATTAGTGATTCATCATTTATGAGTTTGATTAAGAGTTTAGCCTCACTAGAACTTCTATGAAAACCACAACTTACTAGATATGATTGTAAACACGAATTTTCCTGAAACAAGAATACGTGTACAAAATAATATGTTTATATTAATTAATGATTTTCGGGTTACAATCTCTTTGTAATTTGATCCTCTGATACGATCTCTATAAGGTGTTGATTTGTGGATGTGTGATTGATCCAAGGGCCGTCGAGGCTTGATCTTGGATAAACGGTTTGAAGTTTCTTCAAGGGGCCTTCAGGGCTTGATCTTTGAAGGTTAATGAACGGGTCTTCAAGGGGGCTTTTGGGCTTGATCTTGAATAATGGTTGTGCGGATTTCTTCAAGGGCTTTTGGACTTGATCTTGAAGGTTGATGGATGAGCGGATCTTCAAGGGCTTTTGGTCTTAATCTTGAAGAATGATTGGATGTGTGGATTTGTTAAGATTGTTGATCCAAAAGGTCATTGGGGCTTGATCTTAGGATGAACGGATGATGAACAATTAACACTTTCTTCAAGGGCCGTCGAAGCTTGATCTTGAGTTGGTGGAAGTTCTTCAAGGGCCGTTGGGGCTTGATCTTGAAGGAGGATTTGACGAAGAACGAAGAGTGCTTTCTTGATCCTTCGGGATTTGCTTGAGCTTTAGAGTTTCAAAGCTTCAAGGTTTTGGTGTGATGTAAATTCCTCCCTTTTTTCCTTTGATGGAGAAGGCTATTTATAGGCCAAGAGAATGAATCACCACCATCCTTTTTTTTTGGTGAAGTGAGTGGATGTTGTAGGTGAGATAAGTGTGTGATGTTGGTGAAGTAAGTGTGTGAGGTTGGTGAAGTAAGTGGAAGTTGTAGGTGAAATGAGTGTGTGATGTAGGTGAAATGAATAAAGGTTGTAATTTTAATACATTGGTCAACATTTATTTCACTGAAATTTCAATGTCTACAATGATTTTATCTCATCATACCAAGCCCTTGGTGCTTATTTCAATCCATGAGTTTGTAGACCTTGTCTTCTGCTCATGGTTTCACATAGCCCTTAGGTTGATCCATATATACCTCTTCTTGTAACACTGCATTCAAAAATGCTAGTTTCACATCAAACTAATTTAACTTTCAATTTCTCTGTGCAGCAAGAGTAATTAGAGTCCTTATTGTATCAAGCCTTGCAACTGGCGCAAAGTTTTCATTGAAGTCAACTCCCGGCTTTTGTGAATAACCTTTGGCCACCAATCTTAGCCTTGTGTTTCTGGATTTTTCCATCAAGATTCAATTTAGTCTTGAAAGCCAGTTTGGCACCAATCACAAATTTCTCAATCAGTCTGTCAACAAGTTTCTAATTCTAGTTTTTCCCAATCATTTCCAATTCAACATCCATAGCTTTGGACCAGGCTTCATCCTTGACTACTTTTTCAAATCTTTCAGGTTCTACTATGCATGGATTGCATCTTACATAAACTTTACTCAAACTTCTCATTTTCACATGTGCTGAACCACCGGAGCTAGATTATCCCAATTTAGTTTGAGAGTCCTAAAATACTTGAGGATAATTGACTCTCCTTCTAATTGAGCAAGATCTTGGATTTCTACCATTCCACTTGATTCAATGCAGTGTTCTAAAAATCGACCTAGGTAACGCCTAGGTGCTGGGCGGTAGAGTGCCGCTGGAATTATAGTAACCTGCATTTGGTAACAAACATCAGAGTGTTCCAATTCTAAAGGATATTCTGCCTCCAAGTTGATTCTCTACATAAAGCTTCTCTATGTTGCTTTCCAATAGCACACCCTAAGCATACTCCATTTTCTTTTGTCAATTCAAGAAGTCCCTAGACCATCTCCTTTTGCTTCAACAATTTCAAACTTGTGAACTTTAAATGTCCAAGCCTTTTGCGCCAATTCCAGACATCATCTTGAATTGTAGCCTTTCTTACAATATGATTAACATTTTTCATGAGCAATGGAAAACATCTACTACCAATGAGTTGAATTGTTGCCACCAAGTACTCCAATTTTTTGTCTTAAAAAAATACCAACTATATCATCACCAAATAACAATAAATAACCACTTTATACCATCTACCTAACACTCAACAAGTTCTCATCTAGACCGGGTACTAACCACACTTCCTTGATATATCTAGTCTCATTCTTGTTTTAAATCACCAAGGTAGATTTTCCTGTAGCTTGCACAAGATCATCATTTTCCATTTTCACCTTGAATGTCATAGATTTGTCAACATTAATCAACAAGGATTTCTGTGATGTTATATGATTTCTACATCCATTATTAATGTACCAAACACTATCTTTGTTCTTCTCAAAGAATTGCAAACATAGAACATAGAGGCTTCTTCTTCTACATGTTTAGCATGATGAATAAGTTGATTCACCTTGTTGTTGCAGTCCTTGGCTATATGACCAAATTTGTCATATCTATTATACTTAAGCTTGCTTTTGAACCAACAAGTGCCATAGTGTAATTTATCACATTATTTGCACACCTCCTTAGGATTTTCCTTATTTCCACCATGCTTCACAAATGCACTTGGTATGTTACCATTCTTAAAACCTCATTCTTCTTCTTATTCCTCCACAATTTCTTTCCCTTAGAACTATTACCTTGTGAACAATATCTAGCAATTTATGCTCAAATCTTTTTAGAGTGGCTACAACCTCAGTAGAAAATCTCATCTAGCTTCTTAGTCCCCTCAATCACAGAGACAATATTATCATACCTAGGAGTAAGACTAATTAACAGTTTCTCAATTATTCTCATGTTTTACAACTCCTCACCATACATCTTCATTTGGTTAACAAAATCAAACAATCTAGTCAAGCAGATATCATTTCATCATTTCTCATTCGAGTATATTCAAAATCTCTTCTATTACCATATAATTTCACAGTTCAAACTTGAGAATCACCTCTATATTTCTGCTTGAAGGTGTCCCAAGCAACCGTAGCCGTTATGACAGATGCCATAATCCTAGCCTATAAGCAAAGCTTACATGCATTGCACGGGTTCAACTTAGAACAACGTATGTTATGACAGATGGCATAATCCTAGCCTATAAGCTAGTTCTAATCTCAGCCGTCAATGACAATTGTTTAGTTACAAAGATGTACAGAGAACAAAACTGAAACTCCACTGCAATCCAGCTTCCATTGATCTTCCTTGACTGCAATGACAGTCTCCATTCTGCTATCCATCATTTACGACAACATTAAGCCTCAACACTCTCTTCTTTTAAGTGATCTTCTAGCCTATTGCCACTCGAGTATCTTTTCACAGATGGTATGCAAGGCTTTAAATAGGCTAGGCTAATCTTACGTGAAAACTGACTGACTTTGCTAATTCCTACCATCAAGGGATCTGATTGATTCAAATTCTCTCATCTTATTTGTCAACTAAAGTCATGCTTGAAGTGGGTTGTTTGATCAATCCTCATATCCTAACTAATTATCAATATAATTAACCAAATATTGATGACTAATATGAGAGCCACCTTTGATGAAAATATTTGGAAGTGTTACCCAGAAGAAGAAAAATTGAGATCGTTTCACACCCTTTCCAGATTTTCTAGATTTCTTTACTTTTCAGTGAACAGATAAGACGACTAAGAAATGAATTAGGATCGGAATAGCTCTGAGTTATCTTTTATGTAACCGTCGGGTCGGTGGGGTGGGGGATAAGAGATAAGAGGTTGAGGAAGTTTTAGAATAAAACCTGATAATCCTTGGGCTCATTCTGCAAAGGGGTGGCCAAGTGAAAAATATAGTTGCAGCCTTGAATTGCTTGTTCAAAGTCATAAGGACTATATATATCTGCTTCAAACAATTTCAGTCTGTTGTCTGCTTTAGGAAGACTTTGAACAAGTCCCACTTTAAATGGATCACCTACACAAATACATATTCACCATATTAATTAACTAATTTCGTGTTTAATTAATCTATGAAAATTAGAGAGCATGAGAGAGAGGAAGAGAACCAAGATTTCTCAGTGTTGCATGGACTGTGTATCCTTTCTCCAAGAGCCTTTTGACAAGTGAAGAACCAAGGTAGCTCGAGGCTCCTGTAACACAAACCCTGCAGCACTCCATTTGCAAATCAGAGCAACTTAGGCAATCCGAGGATTTAATTAAATTTGAACTTTACAATATTTACTTTGTTTTGTCTCTTTTGAGGTACCTATAAATTTAAAATGAGCTTTATTGTAAAAGATTGGCTTTTAAATTGGTGAATCTGGCACTCATAATATAATGCCAAAAGAGTCCTGCTGGATGCACGATTTTTGGAATAAGACTTTAGGCCAATCAGTGAACTGAACTGATGAATATTGTCTTAAGAAAATAGAGCGATATTTTAAACCTCGCGTAAGAACGCAGTAGAGGATTAGGTGAGAAATTGAGCGCCTTTTGTATCAGTTTTACATAAACTAATCACAATGAAGCCACAATGCATCTAGCGAAATTTTCTGATTGCGGCTGATCTATGCGGAAGCAGAGTCACAAAGAGGCCGGTCCAAACGCTCTAGAGTGTGTTGTCGGATTGAGTATCCGCACACAGAACGAAGTCATGCCATCAAGAAGTTGATGTACCAAGTGGAAATCATGCATTGACTACAAGAGGGATAACATGTTTTATGTTGCGCAGAATTTAGAGTCTGGTCTCACTGAGTAATGTGTAAGATACTATCTCTATGTGTGTCATTACCTTCTTTTTCTGACTTCTAGTCTCATTGATTTGTAAATTTTTTGATCCAAGTGGACTAATGCTAGCTGGTTTAAAGAAATAACATTGCAGTCTTGATCAAATTTGACTAAATAAGAGTTTTGAACTGCCACAATCGACTGATCATAGGAAAATAATTTATTTGGCATGTTCATTATTTGGGTACAATAATTTCTTGGCTGAAAGAAAATGAGTAATTCTTTGAATTTGTCATATGAATTAAAAAATTTAAAGTGATTTGTCACGTCAATTTTTTTAAATCATTAATTTGACATCTCACTATAACCCCATTAATTTTTCCGTTGAAAGTAAGTCACATATCTTACATATGATTTGTAAGCAAACGTGTTTCCATATCTCTCTTTCAGTTGTGCTCCAATTTTATTTTTTTTAATAGATGAACTCTAAATCATGACTTTATATTCGAGATTATTCAATTAGTAAGAGTAAAATGCTAATTTCAATTAAGTTTAAATATTGATTGTTGAGCTTTAATGTAAGAATATATTGTCCAATTTTGTTTTTTTTTAAATGAGGGCCTTTTTATCAAATTTGCACAGGGCTCCCAAAATATCAGAGACGACTTTTTAAATAAAAAAATTTACAATGATTTATGACTTCACAATATACAATGAACATATGTGATTTGAGAATCTCCGGAATCCTCACAAAGAGAATCCGGCGAGGATCCTCACTCCTAGTGAAGAACTGATGAGAAAAGGAATGAATGAATGAGCAATTTAGTACTGAAACATCTTCCAAGAACTTTAGGGGTTCAAAGCACTTTTTCTTCAAATTTAGGAACATTTGCTATGTACAACCAATTTTTTTGTAGAAGAATATTTGTGATTTTATTGCGACATCGTAGCCCATGATTGGGGACTCGAAGGGCTTTTGCTTGCCGGCAAAGGTGTGGAAGCAACTCTCAGATGAAGTGATCGAAGAAACAAAAGTGGAATTTTCGGTTTTTATTCCCAGCTGTGTATACTGCTATGTATAAACAATTGGTACAAAGTTGATTCATACTGATGCGAGGATGATATGTTTGTAACGAGTTCACACAAAGTTGTGATATTATTGCTTGTTATAATAGAATTAATTAATCCAGAGAATCCTCTCCATAATTAACAGAATGTAATATAAATTGTCACTTAAATTACAGTCTAGTGGTATTTCTCTTGATTTGTAAGTAAGAGGTCTTAGGTTCGATTCTCGCCAAAGGCGAATTGGAACCATATTATTACTAGTCCATTATGAGGCTAAGCCCACCCCTTTTCCCTAGTGTAAAAAATATCGTTTGTTAAAATAAAAAAAATAAAAAAAAGTACTATAAATTGTAAACAATTTAGGATTTCTACAACATATGGTTAATTTTCTCAAATCTTATTGTCAAGGTTCTAAAAGATGCTAGGCACTAATTGGGCGGCTGGCTGAGGCCTAGCGCCTAGACAGATTTAAGTCAATCTGTTATATTTTGTGTAAATAAATGTTTGTTTATACTTAAATATATATAATTACATCATAAATTACAAAATAGAATGACATATATATTATGGAGTATTGAAACATAATGAAAACATAGGGAACAAGCATATGATGTGTGTTCATTTAAGTATTCAACAAGTCTCTTGTAATTTATTAAAAAAAATAATAATGTAAAATAAAAGTTATCTATTTTGACACATCCCCGCCCGGGCCCTCACCACATCCCAGGTTCGACTCCACCGCAGCACGATATTGTCCGTTTTGGACCCCTACCACACTCTCACGGTTTTGTTTTTGGGAACTCACACGAGAACTTCCCAGTGGGTCACCCATCATGGGATTGCTCTTGCCCGAACTCGCTTAACTTCGGAGTTCTGATGAACTCCGAAGCCAATGCCAATGAGCTTCCAAAAAGTCTCGTGCTAGGTAGAGATGGGAATATACATATAAGGCTTATAGGATCTACTCCCCTAAGCGATGTGGGATGTTACATATTTTTTATCTAAGTGAGTCTCAACCTAGGCAGATGTCTAGGTAGGTATGGGCTGGCTAGGCGGGTGCCTAGTCGGTCTAGGCCAGCGCCTTAGCAGGTATAGGCGTCATGTTCTAAATTTTCAATAGCCCGGGCATTAATTTGGATGGCAGCAAACCACCTAGCGCTTAGGTGGGGATTTTTAGAACAATGCTTATTGAAAACATTGTACATGATTAATTCAAGGAGTTTAAATTGTACATGGTATCATTTGTCTAGGTTCTAAATTCGACATTGTTTATTATAGGTGAGTTTAACAACCAATTGTAAAAGTATTTTTATAAATATTTTATCACTTTTCAAAGAAATAAAAGAGAGTGACGAAAAATTATATTTATAATATTTTTAATTATAAGCGATAAAACTATTCTAATCTATACTAATAAAAATAATTTAAACCTGAAACCCATTAAATTGAAGGTTAATGTCCTATCCAATATGGCAATCTGCCACTTGCAATACATTTATGACTTTAATTTTAAGTACAAGTAGATTTCATAACAAAATAGAGTTTTAAATTTCAAAAAAGAACAAAATAGATAGGAAACAATAGTTTTAAACTATATAATCAATTCGCTTTCTTCAATACAGTATGTTTATGTGCAAGAGTATACTTTGTACACTTTCTCTTTCTCTCCGCTCCCTTTCACCCCCGGTCGTTTTCTGTTTTTACTTTGTTCCTTTGTCTTGCCCCAACACTTTCTCACCACCCCCCCCCCCCCCCCCCAACTCTTTTGTGGGCAACTAGTTGCGGCCACTGGCCTATTTCCCAGATTTTGTTGCCATACAGGGCTTCCTCCCTTATTTGGGGCTTAGATCTACGAGTTTGGATTTGTCTTTAGGTTGTTTTGTGTGTCGGATCCTCCTTGTTTGGCTTGCTTTTTCTGGTTTTTTTTTTTTGGATCTTTTGCCTATTTGGTGTGGCTTACCAAAGGTTTCGTTTTTTCATATTCGTGTAGCTTCTGTTTCCCGGGTGGGGTTGCACATGGAGTGTTCCCAGCGGCGGCTTCCTGGGTGCCTACAATGATTGGTGTGCAAATTTGCCATCAAAATTTTCTCTCGGTTGTTTGGACTTTCCCGGGGCTCTGCCCTTGGAACTATTGTTCTGTCCTCTCTGGGTTCTGGGTGGTCGTGGGGATGGCGGTGCAGCGACGTGTGTGGTCTTGGCTTGGCCTCTTTACCATCCATGTTGTTGCCGCTATTTCTTACCATAATTGCGACCCACACCGGTTGGAGGAAACTTCTACCGACTCTTGGTGCTAACATGTTTTATGCAGGTTCTTAGGTTGTGGTGGCGTTCCGAGGACTTTGGTGGCTCTGGTTGGATCCCCTTCCACCCCACCAGCCCCTTTGAGTTTGTCCCGGCTACAACTGGCATCCCACACCTCTTGACATTTCTGCATGTGCCTCTGCCTCTGCTACTCATGCCTCCTGCCAATTTTGCAACTGCATCTCCATTTTGGACACATCACCTTGTTCTTTTGTTTTTTTAGTTTATTTTTAAATTTTTTTATTTTTATATGATTGGTCTGTGTTGCTTCGGCAAGTGGTTTGTGTCTTCGGCAATTTTGTAGCCTTGCTGTCTTCCGATGGATTTGGTGGGGTTTTCGGTGCTTGGTATGTCGCGTCTTGTTTATAGGGCATATCAATCTAGGGATTTCTTGTTCTAGTGGTGTGAACTGTCTCATGGCCATATAGGGGTTTAAAATTATTTACGTTTTGTGTTTATTATCTCCGGATTAAGAAATTGGTCACTGCAGCATATGTATTCGTCTGGCATCCTTGTAAGTGGTTGTTTATGGTAATAAAATTCTATCGTTTTTGTAAAAATAAAAAAAATAAAAAATAAAAATTTAAACTACTCTTAACCTCAGGAAAACAAAAAAAGAAAGAAAAAAGATGGAACTCGGATCGAAGTTTGGCTAATTGGCCAGAATGGAATGTAAGTTAGCCAGCATCTACCATCAAATGAATTGAATATTGCAGTCGACTTGGAGGTCTGGAGAAGAAAGATAATGTATTACCCAATTAAAGAACTGCACGGGCAGAAGAGCATTTTAAAGTTAAGAAAAGGCATACTCCAATCAAAATAGCCAAATGGCAAACATTATTTTCAACTTTTAAACCTAAAAAATTCTTCATCATGATGCCTATCTTTAATTCGGTCTAAGGTGTTGCGTAGATATCTTCTAGATAAAAACATGATATGAGTCTTGGCTTGAATCATGATTTCTCTCTTTTGCGGCTTCTCAACTCATTTGCTAGACTCTACTTTGATGGGCATCTTTAAAGATTAAGAAACCTATAAGTCTTTATCCTAACTTTGCTACTTTACATGTTTTCAATTATTCCCATCTTTCACAAACAAACAACAAATTATCATAAGTTCCTTTTCTAACAACTAATCATCTACATGTGTTTACAATTATGTGATCGACAATCACTCATGGAATGGCCTTCATATTTTAGAACCTACTAGATCAATGTATCGATTACGATCACGTACGTGAAGATTGGATTTAATAAAGCTATTACTAAAAGCGAATGCAAATAGGTACTAGCCTCTTATTCACTTTAGAATTTGAGTGTAAATCTACTAAGCATTTACTACTTTGAGCCCGTGTTTTATCGCTTTCCGTGTCGCTTTCATCAAAGATAAATTAATAATGTTATATTAGGCTGAAGAAAGTGAGTATGATATTAATATATTGAGCTCATATAAGAATCACATTTTGATCGTAAGCTGAAAAATTTGAGTGTGGTACTAATATATTGAACTCATGAGTATATATTAAACTCATGAGTGTGATGTTTATAAACTAGTAGGTTTTAAATTATGACTCTCATAGTTATTCTATTCACACTAGTGTAGCAGTATTGTTATAAGTATCAAATTCGGATTACCTGATTCCTATATAATATGACACTCACTAAAACTATTGTGCAACACACAAAATTGATAACATTGTTGACAATTTCTAATAGAAATAAGTCATTTTATTGTATGCAAGATCACCTTATATTAAGGTGTGTATATTAACCATATGAACAATATTAAAATTGTGTTAGAAAATTTAATTATTATTATAATATTTAATTTATTAATTGAATGAAAATTAGAAGTGGAGCTTTGATAGAAAGATGTGTCTATTCAAATGAAGAGTTGCAACTTTTAACTCTTCATGAATAGTCACATGTTTTCCAAAGAGGTATTTCAACTTCTATAAATAGGGGAGCCCCCTATAATCACTTAATAACTTTTCATTGTTTACATAATCATACATAGAGTGCACTAAGTATTAGAGAGTCTCATTGAGTCCATATCATGAGAGAGTTTTCAACAAAATCGTGGTTCATGGAGCCTTGTGATTTGGAGAGCTACTATTACAAGGACTTGGTTGTTGTATCTTGGGAGATAAGCGTTGATCAACCATGAGCACCGTAGTTGGGTGTAAACTTGTCTTAAGGACAAAGTATCCAACATTTGCCTTGACCGTATTTCCAGATTTTTTTAATCAACATGTCATGTTCATTTAATATTGGTTACTCATGTGCATGTATTATTTCCATTGTCTTAAATATGTGTTTTGATTAGAAATTGTGTTTATAATGTTCATTTGTATTGCATGACAGAAGATAGTAACTCCAAAAACTTTTAGTCCATCCACATTTGCGCAACGGTCGAAGTTTGAAGAATACCCTTCCGGAAACTGTACTGAAGATAGAAACTCCAAAAACTTTTTCCTCTTATCCAACTTCACTGAAAATGATGCAAGCTTCTTTCTGGCTATATCTTCATCCCTTGTCATCCATAAACCTAGCCTAATGCCCATTTTTTCCAAATCGATCCGAGCTTTTATTGTGTCCTTTATTTTTCCCCCGATGTCTAGTATAGTTCCTACAAATGTATCACATTTTACTCAACATGCATGACATCGATGTTGTGTCTTAATTTTAATTTGGACTAGTACGGGAGCTTGAACAACGTCGTATTGTCTGTCCAGTTCAGATGTGCCTTTGGACCATTCTCTGGGTCTTGGTCGAAGCTCTATGCCGTTGAAGAATGTTGTCTCATTCTGACGCAACTTGTGGTCCTACGGCAACCATCTACGATGCCTTAGGTAACAAACTTTTACTAAGTGTTCTCTTTGCAAACTGGGCATTCGTAATAACCCTTAGTGCTCTACCTAGACATCATAACGTATGCAAGAAAATCATTTATGATCCACATCATTGCTGCTCTCAAAGTGAACATCTTCTCGGTAGATTTGTTGTACGTGGGAACACGATTTGCCTTAATTCTTTTAGTTCATCGACCAACAATTGTAAATAAATATCAATAGACGTGCTTGGAACTTCCGTTATCAACAATGTCATCATCATATATTCTTTTTTCATGCACTTCCAAGGTGACAAATTATACAGAATTGCAAAGATTAGCCAGGTGCTATGATTTTGGTTTAGAATCCCGAACAGATTAAACGCGTCTGTTGCAAGTCCTAATCTAACGTTCCGGGGCTTACGTGAAAAATTAAGGTATAGTCAATCAAACTCTTTCCAGACATCTCCATCTGCAGGATATCTCATAACATTGTCATCCACTCGTATGTCCTTATGTCACCTCATGTCACTTGCAATGTGCATCGACATATACAATCACTGCAACCTGAGCTTTAATGGGAGATAACACATTACTTTTTGTGGAATCTTCATTGTTTTATTTTGAGAGGTCATTTTAAACCGCGACTCATTACATACAGGGTATTTATCCAACGCTTTATTTTTTTTGTAGAATAAAATGCAATTATTTTTACATTGCAACCTAGGCTTTAATGGGAAATACACATTACTTTTAGTGGAATCTTCGTTGTTTTATTCTGAGAGGTCATTTTAAACTGCGACTCATCACATACAGGGTATTTGTTAAGATCTTCTATATGGGTCCTGATGCAAGCAAGGAGTTTGGTAGTCAATTCTTTTTGGAGTGGCCTACTTTGGATGATGATGAGTTTAACTTGGATGGTTTTGGCGAGATTGGTATTAATCAAGTAACTGACACTAACAAAGGCGAGCAAAATGAAGAAAATGATGACGACTTTGTTGTTAGTGAGTACGAGTAGAGTGAAGATGATGATAAATTGTATGAGATAAATGTTGAAGAAGGGCTAGAGAATTTTGAGGCAGAGCCACCTTTTGAACATACTGGAAATATATCATCGGATGAAGTAAACTTTGAGGATTTTGACAGCCTTGATAAGGGTGAAGATAATATTGAAGACATTGAGTCAAATAAGAAGAGGAAGAAATGAAAGCTGAAGTTTAAAACATGGAAGAGGCAAACGGACCTTAAAAATCCTCAATTTAGAATTGGCATGATGTTTCCAACAAGAAAGAAGCTAAGGAGGCTATGAAGCATCATTCTATAAGGACTAGTAGAGTTATTAGATTAAAAAGAAAAATTACAAGACGAGATTGAGGGCTATATGTGAAGGGTTAGAAACTTGCCCATTTGTGATTTTAGCCATGAAGAAGAATCCAAGGTTGGATACCTTTGTTATAAAAACCCTGCAGTTAGAGCACCAATGTGGGAGGGTTGACAAACTTTTATGTGCAAATTCAAGATGGCTTTCAGAGCACTATATAGACATACTTAGAACAAATCCAAATTGGGATGTCAATGACATCATGGCCGAGGTTAGAAGAGAGTTCAACTTGGTGGTTACTAGAAACCAAGTTTTCAGAGCTAAAAGGCTTACCAGAGAAGTGATTGAAGGTAGTTATGTGAAGCAATATGCACGATTATGGGACTATGTGGAAAAGCTTAAGAAGGCCAATGTAGGTAGCACAATCAAGGTGAAGACTCAAATGCACGGTGATGATATTCTTTTTCAAAGGATTTATGTGTGTTTGGCAAGGTGCAAACAAGGATTTTTGGAAAACTATAGGCCTGTCATAGGAGTTGACGGTTATTTTATTAAAGGCCCTCATTCTGGATAGATTTTGACAACTATTGGGATTGACTTAAATAATGGTTTATTCCCAATAGCTTATGCAATTGTTGAAATAGAAAACAAAAGCACTTGGGTTTGGTTTTTGGAGCTTTTGAGTGCTAATTTGAAAATTAAGACTGGCCTAGCATGGGCTTTTGTAAGTAACAAGCAAAAGGGTTTGGAATCAACAATAAAAAATTGCTCCCAACTGCTAAGCACAGGATGTGTGTTAGGCACTTACATCAAAACTTCAAAGCTTCTGGTTTTCAAGGATTGGAAATGAAAAATATTTTATGGGTAGCAGCAAAGGCAACAACAGTACTATGATGGAAGGAAAAGATGGCAAAAGATGAAAAATCTATATGAAAAAGCATGGGAATGGCTTAATGATAGGCTTGCTAATAATTGGAGTAGATCTCACTTTAATACTCACTATAAGTGTGATGTTCTACTTAACAACTTATGTGAGAGTTTTAATTCTGCTATTCTTGTGGCAAGGAAGAGACCTATCTTGGGACTTCTAGATAACATCAACAAGTACATCATGCTTAGGATGGCCAATAGGAGAGCTGCTGGGAGGAATTGGAAGCATCCCGTTGGTCCAAGGATTTTCAAGATAATTGAGAAAAGCAAAGTGGAAAGTACTTATTGTATTCCTAAGATGGCTGGTGAGGAGTACCTAGTACAGCACTTAAGTGGTAGACAGTTTGTAGTGAACTTGAATGAGTCTACTTGCTCATGCAGGAGATGGGATTTATGTGGGATCCCATGCTCACATGCAATTGCTTGTATATTCGCCAAAGATGAGAGTGTTTACGCCTATGTCTATAACTGCTACAAGAAGGAAGCTTACTTGAACTCTTATGATCCTATGATCCACCCCATTCCTGGAATGGATTTGTGAGATAGGACGGATTTAACTCCATTGAAACCTCCAATATGCAAGAAGCAACTTGGCAAGCCAAAATGAAAGAGAATTGCATTTGTAGGTGAAGTTGAACCACAAGCACACTATCCCCCACCACTAACTAATCTATTGGGTGAGCATAATGACACACCACAACTGTAGAGACTTAGAAAATGGTTTGTAGAGATAGCTTGCAGTAAATGCAGAAAGTTGGGGCACAATAAAGTAGGATGTGGAAAATCACAACATGCGGATGCAACAAATAAAAGTCAGGTACATATTTCTGCTTTAGTAAATCCTAAAAAACCAAACCAGCCAGTGTTGTAAGTTGAATTGTAGTTTAATTCATTCTTGGGTTAATGCAGGAGACTCAACAAGTAAACACTCGAGCAACAACTCAAAATGCCAAACAAACTCTCAAACTTCAGGGACACAAATTTCTCAAGTGAACACTGAAACACGAGTTCCAATTAACTCTTAAGGAAAGAAAAAGCAACATGTATGTTCTCAAGCAAGGCAACAAGGAAAGGGAAAATAACCTGTAAGTTTATCTTTGATTATTTTCTCATACATTATATGCCAATTTGATTTGATTCACTGAATCAATTCTTTGATTTAGGTGAGAAGGGGTAGATACAATGGGATGGGGAACCAAGCAAGACCAGATTTACATCGATTTGTGGGTCAAAGTTCTGGGGCACAAGCTTCAAGAAAGATGGGAAGACCATGGAGGCTTTGAAATATATAATATTGCTGCTTGTTTTTTTTATGTTCATGGACCAAGGAGACCTTGATTAGTTGATGTTACCAGTTGTTTTCTGATAGAAGATGTGAAGACCATGGTGGTTTTGAAATAGATGATGTTGATGCTTGTTTTTTGATGTGGATAGACCATGGAGAACTGGATTAGATGATGTAATCTTTTTTTTAGCAGTACATAGTCGTAGACCATTGAGGCCTTATGAATTGTATTTTGATGACTTAAATTCATGACCGGAATGGTTTGTTTAATGTATTTGATGACAAGACATGTTTGATTAGAGTGTTATTTTCATGATCATGATTAAGAATTTGAATGGATGGTGAATGTACATGGTGGGAATTTGAGAATTGGGCGTGGAGGAAAGCTTGGGTATCAACTTCAACCTGGGAAATAATATGTTTCCTTAATTGCCCCTACAGTTAGTGTCATGTGCTAGGCACATGATTGAATTTAACGGAGTTATTGACGGTGTTAAGGAAAATGACCATAGCTACATATTTTGACAAGTTGAGAGACCAATGGTAATTGCTACAATTTCCTCTACTTAATAAGCACGAAAAAAAGTAATTTGCTTCTTAAAGGAGATAATAAAAATATAGTTGATTAGTTCAACTTGACGGTTTTAAATAATTCATGTAAAGAGTAAATTTAAGGTATTGAAAGGTTAGAGACATTCCTACAAATACATTAATTTTGGGGGAAAGAGGGGGGGGGGGGGAAATGTACTTCACTAGAGAGTTAGTTGTATCATCGAGGGGAATAGATTAAAAGCCCGCAATTAGAGAAGTCATAGTGGAAACCTAACCTAGTTGACAGGAGATCCCAAGATCTAGGTTCAAAAGGGACAAGTAAATTACGACAACTCGGAGATGCACTATAAAGATATATTCTCCTTCTATCCATGTTTGATGATGATAACAATGTTGGTTGCCACTGAGACTAGGTTAAGCTTTACACTTTCAATGATTCCTATAGCTTGGAAGACTTGGAAATCCAAGTGGGGTTCACTGATTAGCCAAGTAAATCTGATAGTAAGCCAAAAGTTACCTATCCCGATGCGGTACTTTTTCAACTGAGTTCTCTCCCTAGTGTCTGCATAGTCATTTGCTTAGTGTTGAGTCAATTTCCATTCATGCAAGGGATTGTTAGAAAAGTTAAATTATTATTATTATTATTATTATTATTATTATTATACTATTAAATTTATTAATTGAATGGAAATTAGAAGTGGAGCTTTGGTAGAAAGATGTGCTATTCAAATGAAGAGTTCCAACTTTTGACTCTTCATGAATAGTCACAAGTTTTCCAAAGAGGTATCTCAACTTTTATAATTAGGGAAGCCCTTTATAATCACTTAACAACTTTTCATTATTTACACAATCATAAATAGAGTGCACTAAATATTAGAGAGACTCATTGAGTCCATATGAGAGAGTTTTCAACACAATCATGGTTCATGGAGTCTTGTGATTTGGAGTGCTATACTATTACAAGAACATGGTCATTGTATCTTGGGAGATAAGTGCCGATTAACTATAAGCACCATAGTGAGGAGTAGCTAACGCAATGACTTGCTAATAATAATGTGTCGTTTATTGTAAAAAAAAATGTGTGCAATCTCTTTGCAAGAATCTTCCACAGATGTACGTGTATATCGTTTGTAATTTTGTGTTCATGACACCTAGAATATTAAATAAAAATTTAATTCAAATTATGCAATACAATAGGCATCTTTGTGCAAATTAGACAACGAAACCTTATTTGACTCGATAAAATTATTTCTTTTGGAAAGGGGTTTTTTTTTTTTTGTTTTTGTTTTTTTTGGTAGTGAATGTTCGGACGTGTTCTATGTATTTACACGACGTCAAGTGAAAGAGTTAAAACTTGACGTATGAGAGCTAAGTTTGAGACATCGATATCTTGATGCCTTCGTTTCATGTATGTCGTCCTTTTTTTCCTGTTGCATTTGCCGTTTTGTGTGATATTTAAGAGAATAGCATTATAGATATAATCCTACTTCAAATAACAATATTAGAATAAATTAAGTACTAATCACACGTGTTTGATCTGCTTTTCTTGCCAATCAAAGTTTTGAGCCTAAAAGGCGGTTTCATGCTCAAGTCATACACGATGACAGCCAGATGTGATGTGGGGGTACATACTTTTCCTCTTAAATGTCACTTTCTCTAGTATTAATTGCCATACTTGCCCCGCGTCCAATGGCAGCCACCTCCAATCCTCCATCCATCTCTCATCTCAACTGAGTGCCCACGACTTTGTCGTGATGTAAGAAAATTCTTCCCAGTTGGGTCCCCACCCATTACATATGGTGCCTCTGCCTATGAGGCCTACCAATGCAAGAATAAACACCTAAAAAAGTGGCCGTTATACATGCACCATAACATCTTACAGTCAACCAAGAACAATTATATTATCATTTCACCCTTTTGGACAACATAACTGGAAGGGTAAAAATACGAAAGTGAAGTGGGTGAGACGCATGAAGATACTAAAACAACATTTTAATTTGAAATTTGGGTTTTCAACTTTGTGACCACATCAGATAGTGCCTTTGTAGAAGCCCCATCATCACTAAGAGCTGTAGCACCAGCATCCTTCAGGTCCTTCATTCGGCTTCTGAGTTGCTTACCTTCCTCGCCTTCCATGAGAGCTTGAACCACCATCGCAGTCTCCTCCCTTCCAACCAAACCATATTCATCGGGCTTGGGTCTCAGTGCCACCCTTACGTCTTTTGTAAACAAATAAGCATTCATTTTTTGTTCAGCATATAGTGGCCAAGCAACAAGAGGTACACCATTTACAATACTCTCCAAGGAGGAATTCCAACCGCAATGGGTTAAGAACCCTCCTGTTGACTCGTGACTTAGAATCTGAGCCTGTGGTGCCCAATTGGGCACAACCAGACCCCGCCCCTGGGTCCTATCCATAAACCCTTCGGGAAGAAACTTCAAAGGGTCATTTTGGCTGTGAGCAGTAAAATAAGTGGCATTGGCAGCTTTGTCACTGGGACTCCTCACCACCCATAGAAACCTTTGCTTGCTCATTTCCAACCCTAGAGCCAACTCATTGATCTGATCAAAAGAGAGGGTCCCACCACTTCCAAAAGAAACATATAACACAGAGCTACGTGGCTGCTCATCCAGCCACTTCAGACACTTGGATGACTGGTCATCCAAAACGCTACTGAACTCCATTTTTACTAGCGGTCCAACCGGGTAAACCGGCGGCTTACCCGGTTCTTTCTCCTGTAACGCTTTCAAAGCACCTCGCTCCAACTCCGTGAAGCTATTTACCATAATCCCGTCGGCCAAACGGTACCGTTTCGCATGATGAATAAACCATTTGTAGGCCTCATCTCTACGGTCCTGAACCGGCTCGAGCAACTCGCTGCCGGGAATTGGGATGCACCCGGGAATCGTGACGGGATCGGAGAGGTCTCGATACTCGCACGACACCGTTTCGTGGAGCTCCGGCGCATAGAGGACGAGAGAAAGGAGCATGGCCGTGGACGGGAAGAAAATGTAGTTGAGGAGGTTGAATTCTTTGGCGACGTCGAAGGCGTCTGTGCCGAAGAGATCGACGACAAGCCCAACGAGCTTGGCGCGGGAGGCCAAGGAGCTGAGAGCGTCGCGGAGGGAGGCAAGGGATCGGGCGACGGTGAGGGAAATTATTGTTTCAATTTTGGAGCCTTGCGGGAGGTCGTCAAAGCAGACTGGCGGGAGGAAGACATGGTCAATGGCGGTTGGCAGGGCGTCTAGGACGGACTTTTGGGCTTTTGTTGGAGGGCCGTCGCAGGGGACTACGAATGTTACGGTGAAGTTGTGGCGGTGGACGAGTCGTCTGGCGAACTCGGCAAGTGGGATGAGGTGGCCCATGCCTGGACTCGGGAGAATTGCTATGTGAGGTGTTTGTGATTTTTCCATGGTGGTTAGCTTGTGCTTTTTGGGTAAGTGCTTTTAATTTGGTGAAGAGAGAGAAGAGGAGTTTGCTGGGAATGTAATGAGAAAGAATCAGGTGAGCTGCTGCTTTTTATAGATGTGAGGTGTTTTGGGAAGAGAGAGAGAGGGAGAGAGAGAAAGAGAGAGATTAATAGTTAAATGGGATTAGAGAGGTACTTAATGTAGGTTTGTGTTGTTTGGTTGTGGTTGAGGGAATATTATATGAGGATGTAATATGAGAGAGAGAGAGAGAGAGAGAGAGAGAGAGAGGAGGGGGGGACGGCACCTTCCAGAGAGAATTTTTGTTGGGAATGGCCAGCCATGCAATGAACACATGTATGAGTGATGTCAACTCAAACGTAAGGCTTACGTTTATCATCAAATCAAACTTTACATGGTACTGCTAGGAAAGTAAATTTATAGACTAAATTTACAAACTAAATAATGTGTCACAAATAAGAACTATGCATGGTAATCAACACTTAAATAATAATTCAATATTTAGTTTTCATGGCATTTAATGTTTACAAAATATAATCATCCTAATATTATTCGTGTATATGCTTATGATATACATACTGACCATGTCTAACCTATTTGACGAACATAATTTTATCGGTCTGATAAATCAGACAATATCAGTCATAAATCTTCACAATACGGACTATAATATTGTGAACATGAAGTCAGTCTATACGTACTACTTTGTATACATATTGTTAAGCAAAATATGGACAATTTATGTACTCGAAGAACACAAGTACCAGTAATACTCCATTTCCCACAAAGGTGTGTCAATCACTCACCCCACAATTTATCTACATGTAAATGATCAATGATTGACAACCGTTTATGTACAAAGTAAGTTATTTTTATTTATTTCTGAAATAGTTAAATTAGAGATAATAGAGAGAAATATTTTATCTACTAAGACAATCCACTCATTACATTTAAAAGAAACATACACATAAATACAATGGAATTATCATATATTAATTATCAAAGGACCCAACCAAGATGGTCGAAAATGTGCTCTTAGGGAAACTGATAATTGAGCCATCATTTAAGGACCACATGCATGCATCCTAATTACTGGTCATGTTTGTCCTGCCAAATCAATATCTTCTTTTCTTTTCTGTCAACATAACCCAGTTTATGGTATTTTTATGGAAAAAAAAAATCATCTTGTACCCATCATGTTACGTTACCACTCTTTCCCTAAGAAATTTACAATTCTTCCATTCTCTCTAATCAATGGAAACGGGTACTTAAGGCGCGCCGTTGACACAAAGCAGTTATATGTGTCAACTTACATCAAAGAGCCAAATTAATGAACTTGTGCCTAAACCTAATTATTCTAGTGGTGTTTTATCACTAAATTGTTATAGCACTCTATTATTAAAGAGCCAAATATCGATTTCCGCACACAATTTTTAATTTGGATCATAAGTAGTTACAACATTCTCTTTTCTCCTCTACATACTTATTTAAGAGAAATGCTAAGGAGACTTTTTTAAAAGTTAGGCTCTTCACGGATTTTCTGTCATCTCATATTTTTTGTACAATATTTTTTAATGTTGATACATGAATTGATGTTAAATTATGAGATGGTAGAGAATACAGTCCGGTATACCAATTATCATAATACAAGTGGTTGGATAGTTTAAAAAAAAAATCTCAACCACTTGTGTAGCATTTCTCTTAAATAAGCTTAGATATTTATGAGAAAAAGTTGGACCCGGATGATGTGTCTTTTTTTTTTTATCAAGCACATGATTAAGATGTCAATTTTGAATGGAGTGTGTCTTCACTTTGGAATCAAACTTGAATTACTTTGGAATTAATATGGAGTTTGTTTTTGTGATGATGGTATGGAAACGCATTTCTTAATATATGTCAACATTCTTTGGAACTAATTGGCGAAATTAATCTAATGAATTATATATAACATATATTTCATATTGTATACATGACTTGGTCCAGTAACTTGCTTTTAAACAGAGAGGTGATTTATCTTGGGAAATTGGCATTATGATGACTTTACAACTTTCAAGTGCCAATCTAACTAATCCCAGAAAAAAAAAAAAATTATAGAAATAAATAAACTCCCACGCGAAATGAATGTGTACCGTTCTAAATTTCTTGTACAAAGTTCATTTATGTTTTTCTTACGTCCCCCTCAGCTGTTCTTACTTCAAAATCCAAGCCTTTGTATAAGAAGGCTTTGTTAACTCATTCAGCATGAAAATTTGTTTCAAAATCCCCTCCCTATAGTTTCAATGAATTTTTTATAAATTATTCCTTCGTTTAGTAAAATAAATAAAATAGAAAAAAAAAAGAAAAAAAAGAAGGAAGATGTTGATATTGGCGTGTGGAAAACGTGAACACTCCAAATAGTGGATGTTTGGGTCTACAACTCATCCCAATTTTTCCAACCATCCAAAGTCTACTACGCTCCTCTGTTTTTCCACAGGCCAATTTTTTACAATCAAGCCTCTATACCCTTTCCATGCTATGAAGCATAAAATGTGAAAAACGTGTGTTAGGTAAACTTCTGTTTTACCTAAAAGCCTAAAAGGGTGGGGAAGATGGTCAATTTTTTAAAAAAGAATTGAAATTTGAAGTCGATAAAGGATACTGTTAGTTGAGAAATACTGGACTAGCTGGTAAACAATTATTTTCCAGTGTGTGTGTGTGTGTGTATTCGTACGTATTCATATCCATATATAATCCATGCATGCACTCAATTACGGTGATGAAAACATGACGCTGGAAGAAGTTCTAAATTTGATGTTTGAGTCTTTCGCACCAGCCAGCGGCCCGTGGATCCATTATTGAGTCGGAGATAATGAGGTTGATTACTCGCCAATAAATCATTAATAATTAAGATTGTCGTATTAGAATCTTTTGTTATACGTGGGGTCATTATCTATGTGTCAATTAAATTTTAAATTGGCTCTGTAATCTTCAAAGTTTGCAGGTACACGACTTTCTTAGATTTTCAGTATTATATGTTCAACAGAATATTTAGAGAATATATGTGTGTGTCAGTGTGTGTGTGTGTGTGTGTGTGTGTTTGCAGGTACAGAACTTTCTTAGATTTTCAGTATTATATGTTCAACAGAATATTTAGAGAATATATGTGTGTGTGTGTGTGTGTGTGTTTGCAGGTACAGAACTTTCTTAGATTTTCAGTATTATATGTTCAACAGAATATTTAGAGAATATATGTGTGTGTGTATGAGATTGGTGGCATCATATTTTTTACACAAATTTTAAATCATTAGATTATTTCACTATCAATGATTAAGATTTAAATCTAATAACTAATTAATTATACGGTAAAAAAAAGAAAGCTAGTTAATTATTATTAATTTCTCTCATAAGAAATTATTATTTCTTATAACATATTGATTTGACCCTCTAAGCGGGACACCACCTCATAGCATGTTGCTGTCAGTAGCCCGTATTTCTTCTAGAGAATCTCTTAATTGTTCCCGAGGAATTAGAAAAAGATTCCTTAACCAGAAAGAATTCAGTTCAAATGTAAGATATCTATCCAGAAGTTTTCGCAACTCAATCATGTGTGATGGAATTCAATTCAGATGTTGGCAAGGCGTCTAGGACGGACTTTTGGGCTTTTGTTGGAGGGCCGTCGCAGGGGACTACGAATGTTACGGTGAAGTTGTGGCGGTGGACGAGTCGTTTGGCAAACTCGGCAAGTGGGATGAGGTGGCCCATGCCTGGACTCGGGAGAATTGCTATGTGAGGTGTTTGTGATTTTTCCAAGGTGGTTAGCATGTGCTTTCTGGGTAAGTGCTTTTAATTTGGTGAAGAGAGAGGAAAGGAGTTAGCTGGGAATGTAATGAGAAAAAGTCAGGTGAGCTGCTGCTTTTTATAGATGTGGGGTGTTTTGGGAAAAGAGAGAGGGAGAGGGAGAGAGAAAGAGAGAGATTAATAGTTAAATGGGATTAGAGAGGTACTTAATGTAGGGTTTGAGTTGTTTGGTTGTAGTTGTGGGAATATTATATGAGGATGTAATATGAGAGAGAGAGAGAGAGAGGGGGGGGGGGGGGGGGGGGGGGACGGCACCTTCCAGAGAGATTTTTTGTTGGGAATGGCCAGCCATGCAATGAACACAAGTATGAGTGATGTCAACTCAAACATAAGGCTTACGTTATCAAATCAAACTTTACATGGTACTGCTAAGAAACTAAATTTGTAGATTAAATTTACAAACTAAATAATGTGTCATAAATAAGAACTATACATGGTAATCAACACTTAAATAATAATTCAATCTTCAGTTTTCATGGCATTTAATGTTTACAAAATTTAATCTCCCCAACATTATTCGGGTATATGCTTATGACATACATACTGACCTTGTCTAACCTATTTGACGAACGTAATTTTACTGGTCTGATGAGTCAGACAGTATTAATAATAAGTCTTCACAATACAGACTATAATATTGTGAAAATGAAGTCAGTCTATACGTACTACTTTGTATACATATTGTTAAGCAAAATAAGAACAATTCACAAGTACCAGTAATACTCCATTTCCCACGAAGGTGTTGTGGATGTAAATTTCTTACTCTTTGTTCTTGGACAAAATTGCACGTACAAAACAAATAACACCTTAGGTCAAGGGCAAGAGTCTTGCTTTGAGCGCTGTTGGAAAGTTGATCATCTTGTCATCGCTTTGAGCGTCGTGGATCGTCGTGGTGGGGCTACGTCTCGTCCTCCATTTGATCCGGATCTTTGGAATGTAGGAAGTTTCGTTCATCGTGGTTTTCGAATTTCCCGTCATTGTATTTTTTCCTCCCCACTATTCAAAGAATTAAAAAAATTCTAGGAATAAGAAAGCATGAAAAATTTACGAACGAACGAGAAACGAGAAACTAGAAACTTTGAATGCGAGAATCTTCTTCGAGCATGTGAATCAAACTCTCGATGAAAGCACCAATTTGTGGATGCAAATTTCTTCCTCCTTGTTCTTGGACAAAATTGCACCTACAAAAAAAAAAATAACACCTTAGGTCAAGGCCAAGAGCCTACGCGTCCACGATGAATTTGGTGGGGCGGGATAGGGGGGGATGAGTTAGAATTTTGAGGGAAAAGTATTTGGAGAATTTAGAGAGTTTAGCAAGAGAATTGGAATTAAGTTTTGGAGAAAACAAGGTGATATTTATAGGATGTGGCCGACCACGTTGGGAGGAGATGGACCAGCCACTTGGATGGTTTTGTGGGTGAAGTTCATGATATGTGTTTAATTAGCAAATTAATTGAATAATTAATCAATTAATTAGCTTATTAATATAATAAAAAAGGAATGATTTAGGGGTTACCTTTTGGAGAAGATAGGATGAGGAATAGATAAAATAGGTTATAAATAAATACATATTTGGGCACTTTTGACTTGATTGAGGGATGATTGTCCACTACTCACGGTAGGAATTCCAGTGTGCCTCGAGGGTAATTTTGTTCCTTTTACCCAAAAATCCACGTGTCGCATCTTGATTCTTCTTGATTATTTTTTGCTCCACAAATGCCCTCATACATGTTGGGCTACTCGCAGGTAAGGGCAGCAGGTGTAAAGATCTCCAGATTTAATGCAAATTCTTAGGTGGACTTGGAATTAGATTCTTCTAGGAAAGGGAAATAAAGCGCCTCCAAAGCCTATTTAAGCCTACCTTAAGTAGGGGATTAAATCAACTTTGGAGGGCAATTATTTATCCCTAGCATTCTTCTTTGCTTGCCCGTGCAAAGAACCGTCTTCCATTGATTTCCTTGTCTTCTCCGCGCCGCACCGATGTAAGAAAAACTTAATTCTCCTCGTCTTCTTCTTGGGTGGTGCTGCCATGGGGCAACTGTTGAGGTGGTGCAGCACGTTGGCTTGGCATGGGCCAAGGAAGTGGTGTGGCAGGGGCCATTGCTTGTGTCGCTTGGCTTGACTAAAGCCAAGGATTAGCTTGGCATGGGCCATGGTTTAGGCTTCCTCATTTGGGCTGCTTGCCAAAAATGAGGAAACTGTTTGAGTTTGATTTCTCAGCTACCGTAAATAGAGCAGTCAAGGATAGAGCTACCAAGATCGAAGCTGTTGAAGATGAAGTGTCGGATGAGCGAACTATTGAGTGCAAAATGGTTGTTGCCCCCTGACCATTCGCTGCTTAGTTGGTCTTCAATCATTCAATCTTTTGAGCTATATGGCCTTCTTGCATTGGAGAGCTTACCCATATAGGTGTCAGGGAATTAGTTTACCCTCTCGCACTGAAGAGCTATTAGTTTACCCTCTCACCTTTAAGAGTTATTAATTTACCCTCTCGCATTAGAGAGCTATTAGTTTACCTTCTCGCACTGGATGGAAATTAGTTTACCCTCTCGCACTGGAGAGCTATTAGTTTACCCTCTTGAATTGGAGAGCAATTAGTTTACGTTCTCGCACTGGAGAGCAATTAGTTTAACCTCTCGCACTGGAGAGCAATTAGTTTACCCTCTCGAAATGGAGAGCTTGGAAGTCGTTGTCATGAGTACAGTTGAGGAAAGTTAGACTACTGGATAATTGAAATAATCATCAGCCTGCGAGGTCTTGTTTGGCGATCTGCTTGAGACTTCAAACTACTTGTGGAACCCACTTAAGGGTGTAAGCGCAGTGAACTGCTCCCAGAATTATAGTGTCATCATTAGGTGTTTCGTCGTGTGCCCTTTTGAGATTTGGTTGGCGTGAGCCACAGGGTAAGATCGACACGGTTGGGAGCCATGGTACAAGATTGGCATGGTTATGAGCCAAGATGATAGATCAATGGTTACCGAGAGCCGTGGAGCAAGTAGGCAAGGCTGTGAAAGCAAAGCTGGGGCTAGCTTGGGCTAGGTTGTGTACAGTATGAGGAATTGGACCACTAGGTTCGTAATTCTCGGCTATTGGTGATGTGATGCTTTAGTATTGAATCATCTAGAATGTTGAGAACAAAGTTTACCCCCGATTCTTGGTAGTTGAGCTGGTATTTCATTCTAGTACTCGTTTACCCCCGGCACGCCATTAGGTTGAGTTGTTACCTTTGTCCGAACAGAAATAATCTTTGTATTCGACAATCTATATGGGATAGTCCCGTCTGCTCGATCTTGTCATTGAAAGATGACTCGCTTATGTTGGTCATGTCTCGTCAGAGCGTCTCGTTAGTAGCTTCATTACGCTAGAAATCGCGCAATTGTTCGGACAAGAGCCTCTCAACTTATTCCTGAATTTATCTTTGTTGGGTAGCGGAGCTCTCGGCTGCCCCCAGTCATGACCTGCTGGTCTAGGCCACTCTTCTATGTGTTCAGCTCGTCTATGTCGCGACTGCGGTGCATGTGGTATTTTCCTAGCAAGCGAGCAGGTAATTCATAAGCTGCTGGTTGAACTTGAGCCGAATTGAGTGACTGTTTCTTTCCGTCCACTGTGCTGCCTACTTCGATGTGAGGCGGAGGATGCTCCTTGCAGGCATTGCCTCGAATGAACACTTCACCTAGGTGATTGCTCATGTTGATTATCAGAATATGACCCCAACGGTGTATGTATGCTCGTCCGTGGGCTTAACCGAGAGAGTATGCTCCTCCACGTGAGACAAGAGTATACGTTTTCTCAGAGGCCAAGTCGAGAGTGTACATTTCCGAAACGCTCAGTTCGTGGTTGGTCGAGTGGCTGCTTGCCAAAACACTGCTAGAAAGGTTCTTCATCTGCCCTTGTTATACTTCGAGACACCTCGTCAGGGGCACGTTGCATCTCGATGCGATGCAAGAGCTAATTCACCAAGGTCGTCTGCTGTGCGAAGACGCTCGTTAACTCTATAACTTGTCAGGAAAAATGTTGTTCTCTATATGGGTTGGAAGAGTTTGGACGGAATGCATCTTATTGAGTAGCGGAAATGTAGTTGACTTTGGGTGTGACATTTGAGTTGGGAAATGTCAAATCTGCGGAGAAATAGGGTGAAAATACCTTCGGTTCAATCGTTGGCCCAGAAATTTGAAGCTGAGTTGGTTGAACCGGTCTTGGACCAACTTGGGCTGCTTGAGACACCACGGGAGTGGGCTGCGGCGCGTGTACATGTTGGGCCTGGGCTCGGCTAAAAAGCGTTATGGGCTCGTGTTGGGCTGCTTCTCTTACCGTAGCTACTTGGGCTTGCACTACAGAGGTAGTGGCTCGGGCCAGCTCACGCTGAGCTTGGCTTAGCTGCCTTGCAACATAGGCTGCAGATTAGGTCATGCGCCAAGTGGATGAGGGTTAGGCCAACGTTGCTGGGGCGGCAACTTGGGCTGCTTCTAGCTCCTAGGCTTGCTGCTGCAAAATGGCCTGGGCCTAAGCTTTTGGCTACCTCGCTGCTTGCTGCTCATCGTGGACTTGCTGCCATGGGGCTGGCCTACTCCCCACTACCATGATGGTCCACATGGCTACCATGGCGGTGGTGCTCCATGGTGGCAAAGTTGATCAACTTGACATCGCTTTGAGCGTCACGGATCGTCGTGGTGGGGCTATATCTCGTCCTCCATTTGATCTGAATCTTTGGAATGTAGGAAGTTTCATTCGTCATCGTTTCCAAATTTCCCGTCATTGTATTTTTTTTCCTCACCTCTATTCAAAGAATTAAAAAAAATCTAGGTATAAGAAAGTATGAAAAATTTACGAACGAACGAGAAACGAGAAACGTTGAATGCGAGAATCTTCTTCGAGCATGTGAATCAAACTCTCAATTAAAGCACCAATTTGAGGCTACAAATTTCTTCCTCCTTGTTCTTGGACAAAATTGCACCTACAAAATAAATAACACCTTAGGTCAAGACCAAGAGCCTCACGCACCCACGATGAATTTGGGGGGGGGGGGGGGGGGCTTTTTTGAGGGAAAATTGTTTGGAGAATTTAGAGAGTTTAGCAAGAGAATTGGAATTGAGTTTTGGACAAATCAAGGTGGTATTTATAGGGGTGTGGCCGGCCACATTGGGAGGAGATGGACAGGCCACTTGGATCGTTTTGTGGGTGAAGTTCATGATTTGTGTTTAATTATCAAATTAATTGAATAATTAATCAATTAATTAGTTAATTAATATAATAAAAAAAGAATGACTTAGGGGTTACCTTGTGGAGAATATATGATGAAGAGTGGATGAAATAGGTTATAAATAAATACCTATTTGGGCACTTTTGACTTGATTGAAGGATGATTGTCCACTGCTCGCGTGTAGGAATTCCAATGTGCCTCGACGGTAATTTTGTCTTTTTAACCCAAAAATCCACGTGTTGCCTCTTGATTCTCCTTGATTATTTTTGGCTCCACAGGTGTGTCAATCACTCACCCCACAATTTATCTATATGTAAATGATCAATGATTGACAACTGTTTATGTACAAAGTAAATTATTTTTATTTATTTCTAAAATAGTTAAATTAGAGATAAAGTGAGATGAAGAGAAATATTTTATCTACTAAGACAATCCACCCGTTACATTTAAAAGAAACATACACATAAATACAATGGAATTATCATATATCAATGATCAAAGTACCCAACCAAGATGGTCGAAAATGTGCTCTTAGGGAAACTGATGATTGAGACATCATTTAAGGACCACATGCAGGCATGCTAATTACTGGTCATGTTTGTCCTGCCAAATCAATGTCTTCTTTTCTTTTCTGTCAACATAACCCAGTTTATGGTGTTTTTATGGAAAATAAATCATATTCCTTTTATGTTACCACTCTTCCCCTAAGAAATTTACAATTCTTCCATTCTCTCTAATCAATGGAAACTGGTACTTAGGGCGCGCCGTTGACAGCAGTTATATGTGCCAACTTTCATCAAAGAGCCAAATTAATGAACTTGTGCCTAAACCTAAAAATTCTAGTAGTGTTTTATCACTAAATTTTTATAGCACTCTATTATTAAAGAGCCAAATATGGATTTCGCACATAATTTTTAATTTGGATCATATGTAGTTACAATACTCTCCTTCCTTCTCTACATACTTGTTCAAAAGAAATGCTAAGGAGACTTTTTTTTTTAAAATGAGACTCTTCACAAATTTTATGTCACCTCATATTTTTTGCACAATATTTTTTAATGTTGATACATGAATTGATGTTAAATTATGAAATGGCAGAAAATACGGCTCGATACATCAAGTATCAAAATACAAATAGTTGGATACTTTAAAAAAAATCCCAACCACTTGTGTAGCATTTCTCTTAAATAAACTTAGATATTTATGAGAAAAGTAGGACCCGGATGATATGTGTCCTTTTTTTATCAAGCACATGATTAAGATGTCAATTTTGAATGGAGTGCGTCTTTACTTTGGAATCAAACTTGAATTACTTTGGAATTAATGTGGAGTTTGTTTTTGTGATGATGGTATGGACACGTATTTCTTAATATATGTCAACATTCTTTGGAACTGATTGGCGAAATTAATCTAATGAATTATACATAACATATATTTTGTTGTAAAATCGACGGTGTGTGCAGTGGAATAAATAAAATAAGACACAATTTAGGAGGTTCCTCTACAGTCAATGTGATTGGAGTACGTCCTTGGGGCAGCAATGGTGCTTTCATTAATTTAGAATAATAGGAGTACAAAAATAACTCTCTATTACCTCCTCTCCTCTTCCTCTCTTTTCTCTCTTTTCTCAAGGATGGTGGACACTTGGTCTTGAATCGGACTTGTGATTTCTTCAAGGGCCTTGGGACTTGTTCTTGAATGAAATGGGACCACGAGCAGCTCCACGTGAAAAGTGATCTTTGGTTCCATCAGGCATGAATCGACATGTGTTTTGTTATGCTTGTCTCCACATGCTTCAATGTATCATTTTCACTTGCCTTATTTGTTCCCCTTGTAGAAGTGGTACTTTCCCTAGTTTTCCCCCATGTAGGTGTGACATCTTCTCTTGCACAGTAGAAGTGGTGTGCAACCTTTGCATTTGGATGGTCCATCACTTCTTGGTGATAAAATACCGTAAAAGAATATGGCTACTCAAGAGCAATGCTTGGTAAGCAATCAGGAAAGTTTCTAGGTAGTCGGTTCCTGACTGGAAGTTTCATTTCAGGTTCTGACTGATTGCTTTCTTTCTCCTTGTCTTGCAAGTAAGAGCAAGGGCAAAAGAAAAGACAGGGAGATTGCATGATATGAGATACTTTTTCTCTTAAAGGAAGGAGTATAAGATTTTGATGTTGGTGTAAAGCTTTTCGATCGAAAGGGGTTTCTTGATGAGGAAATGAGTTTGGCATTTTTAGGGACTTGGTTGAAAAGGTATTCTTAGAGAGGAAGAAAACTGAATATGTTGAGAAGTTTGGTTGCAGATGCATTCTTGGTGAGGAAGGAGAGTTAGGCATTGTAGATGTGCCTTGCCATGGAGAACAAAGGTAGACATATATAGGGATTTCACAATAGTAAGTAGTGGTGATGTGCCTTTACTCTTGTCAGCAATTATGGTGTAATTAGAACATTAAGATTCACGCGTTTTCAATTTTGTTAGCTATCTTTGACAAAGTTGCACGTGATATCCGAAAAGCTGAGATTGCGTTTGAAAAATGCCAACGAACTTTATTCAGGAACATCTGGCATTTGAAATTCGGAGGAGCAGTGTCTCTTCGATTTTTGAACAAGTGGCCATGTTACCTCTTCTTTTATAGAAACATCAATTGTGTTCAAGAGTATGATCAGAAAGGTACTGCCTGTAGAAATTTTTTCCCCTCCTTGTACTTTTGAGATTTTATTTGACCTCATTTTTCCTTCATCATTTTTGAAAATGACTTACCCATCTAACATTTTCTTAGATTTAAGTCTCAGGAGTGATACAAATGAGCAGCGTCAAGATAATATATGACGCTCGTCCTTCTTATCTTCTAATGGTCCTCTTACGGTTGAGGACTCTATGATGAAGAATAACATAACCACTACAGTGGTAGCTAGGAATCTTCTCACTCCAAAGGATAACAGAATCCTTTCAAAACGGTCTAATGCGCCGGCCATTCAAGAATCCTTGGCTTTCAGTGTTCAGTGTGCTGGCTCTGTTTTCGATATGGGTCAACGCCTACTTACTCAAACTCACCAAGTTGAATCATTGATGGCTGAGGTGGCAAATCTTAAACAAGAGTTCAGAAGGCTCAAGCACGAGAATAGAATGTTATACGTGCTTGCAAATAATTACTCAACGAGCATGAAAAGAAAGCTCGACCAGCTGTAGGAATCCAAAAGTCGAATTCAAAGTGATTGACAAACATTAGCTTCCCCCTATGTGACCCTAATAGAATTTCATTCAAGAAAACAAATCAATAAAAACCTTAACTAGCAACAAACAAGCTAATCTAAGCTCATCTTCCTTATTCAAATGTTAACAGCAACCTTTTAATCATCCTTAAAGTGCAGTATGTGTAATAGCCATGCTAATGCAATTTCAATTTTTTTTTTTTTTTTAAACACCACATGCAAAATAGTGACCTTCTCACAGGACATACACTCAATCACACATATGTTTAGTTTAACGTGTTTCGCTCAAAGAATCAAATGTGAAAGATCTACATAAGCTTGCATAAAGATCTCATCTCCACAATCATAATTGCAAAACTTAAATCAAGAGGACTTTTATTGGTTGTAATAAGGCTTAGGGAAAGGGTTATAGAAATGAAAGGATAGGTAAACTCAAGTTCCAAGCTACATTGCAAGCAATTCTCTTGTTGAGATTTTAAGAACTCAAGCTCTCCAACCACTCTACTAATACCTCCAACCACACCCCTAAACTTTTTATTTGCTTTGTATACAGATTTTTTTTTTTTTTTTTTTTTGTGAACCAATTTTCACATAACTAAATACAAACATGAAATACCCCCACACTTATTCTTTTGCCAAACTCCTTCAAAGTACTTCACAAACATTTCTCATAAGACAATCTCACATTTCTCACTAGCTAGCTTGGAAATGGTAAGGGAAAATGTTTAAGGTATAAGGGTAGACATATCTGGTGATAAGAAATAAAGGGCTCAACATATACAGCAAAAATTGGCAATCTAATGATATCATTTTTCTTTAGGAAACATGCTTATTTGGGCCATGGTGATAAACCTAATGCCTCTATCCTTTTCAAGTTCATGCAATCAATGACAAACATTTCGAAAAATCGTTACGCAAGTTCTAGAGATGTAATTCACATAAGTTCATCACACATGAAAGAATATGAGTGTATGAAAAATGCACACACTTTCAATAGGCTCAAAAACTCACATAGGATGTATATGGTCACTATGTTCACATACGAAGCTTTAAGTCATGCTTTAGTTTCACATCAACAAGGCTATGAGCATTTGGTTTTTCAAAGATGATTAAACATGTACAAGGCTAACAAGGGAATAAGGAATTTCACACAACACATGCTTACTAAGTTCTTGATCACTGTGGTTCAAATTCAATCCAATTATATCATTGGGTCGGGGGACTAACAAAAATCTAATTCAAAACAATAAAGAAAATAAGACTATATTTTTGGATTTTCAAATTTTCAGAATTTTCTCTTCTTTTTGGGTTTTTTTTTTAGAGTTAACAAAACTAATTAAGAAAACAAAAAACAACAACATGGAAACAAATGAAACCAATTCTTAGTCAAAGGGATGAAATTTTTCAATTTGGTCATTTTTTCAATCCTTACCCCCAAACTTAAGCTGGACATTGTCCCCAATGTCAGAAAATACAATAATACATAAAATAAAAATAAAATAAAATAATAAGAAACAAAATAAAGCATTTGGACTGAAAACTTCCCTAATTTGCAGTAAAAGCAAACGATGACCCCCAAACTTCAATTCTGCAATAAACTCCAAGGGTGGACATAACCAAATGTTCCTCCACATCATACTCCGCAAAAGACTAGTAATATGGCTTCAGTCTATGCCCATTCACTTTTAACACGTTTCCGGTATTCGTAGAAAGTTAGGTCAATGCTCTTGGACCTTTGAGTATGCATATACTACAAAGAGTACCTAAAATAAAATAAAAAACAAAAACACTAATTAGACAAGAAAAGAAAACAATAGAAAAATAAGTAATTAGAAATAACAATCCCCAACGACACGGTGCCAAAAATTTGATAGGATTAAAAGCACACCACAAAGTAGCACACAAATGTCCTATTGATTTTTCTTATTAACACTACGATTTGTCAATTGTAGCATATGAAAATAAGGGTCTTTCCCGTAGAAGATTGTTTTATCTAACTACTTAAAATGTCACAAAAACTGGGCTGCTGTCCCTACTGGCCAGCCACCAAAAAATAATTTTTAGACCGACTTACACTTATCTAAAGTCTACAAAATTTTACATGCAAACACTAGACACACAGAGCTACACTCACACAAATATTTGGGATTTTTGGAGTTGATTTGCTATTTAAATTAAATCAAACTAAAACAGGACAAAAACAGATTTTAAGTAGTTCACAAATTAAGAAAAAGAGTTAGGGGAACTGTTATCCACCACCAAATAATCATGCAAACATGTTATGTTTCATTCAAATTCCTTTTATTTCCGAATGAAGATGCTCAAGTTGGCTCAATGTTAGAACTCAACCTATTACTCTTTCTTATTTAGTATGTTAAGAGAAAGGTGTTTTCAACTTAACTTAGTCCCTAGCATGCAATCTAGAATGGCATGTTCATAGATTTAACAAGTAGAAATCATTAAGAATGAAAAGAGTTTGAGTCATCACAAGGCATCGTAAGTACTGGCGTTGTCTTACTTATCCTAGAAATTGATTCACATGTTAATCGCAATTAACAAGTACTACTCTAGAACATATGTAGGTCCTCATTCAACAAAGGCAGGCACACACATATTCATAGCATTAGAATTCTAGATATGCTTACTAAGTATGCATCCGTAGAAAACACATAAAGAATTCATCAATGAGACAAATAGTGAACCAATTTTCATCCATTCATAAAAGTAATTCAAACGAAATGTCATAACAAACTTGCAATCATATTCGGGGCTTCAAACAGCCCCTAGCTACTAAAAATTTAGTTACACAATCCTTAAGTTAAAACAAAAGATAGACATGAGTTTGAGAAAATAGAACCGAAAGAAATCAACTGAGGCTTCTTCATTCCTTCCTTCCCCAACACTAATTTTAAACCAATTCTTGCTGCATCATTTTCTTCTCCTTAACTCACCCACTAATAGCCATTTAGTGATGACAATAAGTGAGAGGAAATGGTAAAACAATTGTAACTCCTTGGGTAGCCTTTATGTCAATTACTCCCTATTAATCCTCATCTTTAATTCTATTTCCTCCGATATTTGAATAGGTGTCAGCTGGCTTGTTCTTGGCTGCATCAGTTTTGGCTGCTAGATTTATTGGATTTATTGCTTTCAATGCTTTCTTGTCAGTTACAAACTGCTCAGCCTCTTTGGAACCTTTCAGTGTTAAAACGGCCATAACTTCTTCTAGAAAAATGATATTAACAATCCGCGAAATGTTCCAGAAAATAGACATCTGTATTTTCCAAGCATATAAGGTTCATTCTCTAATTCATTCTGAGATATCTGCAACTTGCTTCCAAAGTCAGCTGACTTGCACAGGCAGTTTTGACGAATTTGTTACTTAAAATCCCACTTGTGCTATTTTTCTTTTCTTTGCTTGACAAATCCTACAAAACACAAAAACAAAGTAAATAACTCAAAAATATAAGGAACTAACTAAGAAAAGACAAGTGAATTTGATATAAATTATATATAAATATGAGCTTATCAGTGATCACCAGAGGTTCTTTCCTAGATTCCGAAGGCAACTGATGCCTTCCCCTTCTGGAGTACTGCCTAGTATTGAGGTTTCACATGAGCAACCTTTGTGAAGGCTCCATCCTATTTGTTTGTTTTAACTTATGTGTATGCACATATCAGTAATTTCTCAGAGATATTAATAGATAAGCTTTATTTCATTCAGTGTATTGTGCTAAATACAATAAAGCATATACTTCACTAAGATGTGGTACTTCTAGACTAAATATCAATTTATCTTTACCCTCACGAAGATAAATGATCATTCATAGAGTCTACATCATTTGAGTATTCAACTCATAATCTTCAATCCATATGATTCTTTAATATCATAAACATCATGGATAAGATTCATGTTGGTAAATTGTTCGATCTGCAGTTCGAGACAATTTTTCTCTTAACACTTTATAATTTTTCTAGACTCTTCAGGAGTTTCAATTTAATGTCATCGATTCTTACAAGAGATTTTAGTATGTTGCAACAATATCATAATGATAGTACTCACTAAGGCAATTTATACCATTCATTGGTATTAAGTACATATTTTATGATTTACCCTTTGAGGGCTTACTTCCAGCACTTTAAATCCTTCAAGGATTTTCCTTTGGAATTTATATAGAGCAATTTGTTCCCATGTATACGTGAGGGATTTACTTATGGAGATATGATGTGGGCGACTCACAACCCTTTGTATATAATTCTCCATTCATATGAACTCGTTTACAACCTTGTATCATATCATGTGAGTGTATTTCACTATATTACAAATGCCCATATGTAACCTCTTTGGTTCAACATCTTTTGGCTATTTGTATTATATTCAAATATATAGGTCCATTTTTCCACGTTCTTACAAAATTGTAATGGAATTGCCTTTCTACATTTTTAGCCAATAATTTTTGTTGACGGAAAAGAACGGGACTCGATATCAACACAGCTCATTGATGAATTTAGTAGCTACTTATAAAAACCAAAATTATCATTGGTTATCATCAATTCAAGATTCTATATTTTCATGTGCATACGCATGCATAAAAGCTTTTTATTTCTTTTAGATATCTATTGCCTCTTTAAGGGCATTACACGATCTCTTCCAGGATAGTCATAATTTAGAGAATGCGGATCATAACCTCTTCTTGAGTGTTATAGAGCTTGGATTTTAATCTCCACTTCTGGGAGTTGAGTCATTGGAACCTATACGTCTATCATGCTTCATGCATGAGAATCAACATTCTCATGTCTGCGGATTGTCTTTTTTGGGAAATATATCCATGCGGCGATTGTCATGCTTCTAGCATGCAACAGTTATGCTTCAAGAATGCAATAGTTCAGTAGTGCCATATTCTTCTTCTTTTAGATGACTAAACCTTTTGAGTTTAAAGGTCTGCCACGCTTCAGGCGTGCAACAGATAAATCATTTGCTGCCTCACTATATTGTCCAATGAGGACATCAATTCTTGTAGGCACATTTGCAACAAATATATGTGATTTCATCACTTTCGTTGCATCATTAAATGCATCTGGCATTTGATTGATACATCGTTGCATCATTCAATTATTCTTACTTCATTTTCATGTTGATTGCTTCGTGAATCAAAATAAGACAAATTATCTTCGTTCTTCTAGAACGGTATTTTCTCATCATTCTTCTGGAATGATATTTTCTCATCGTTCTTCTGGAACGATGTTATTTTCTCCCTCTAATGGCAGGAAAATTGTCTTATCAAAATGAAAATCCGCAAACCACGCGGTAAACATATCCCCAGTCAAGGGTTCTAAATATTGAATGATAGATGGTGTTCAACATCAATGCCCAATCGACGATGATGCCTCATTTCAGTTCATTGTGGCAGTGCAATAGGCACATAGATAATACAACCAAAAACTCATAAATGTATAATGTTTGGCTGGTTTCCAAACACGAGTTATACTGAGAAGTATTGATGGTTGGTAACATGTCTAAACCGAATTAATAATGCATCATGTAAAATAACATATGCCCATGTAGAAAACTGGCAATTTCATTTTCATGAACAGAACGTGTGTAATCAATTTCATACGCTTAATAAATACTTCTGCTGAACCATTTTGAGTATGGACATGAGGAACTTCTAGTCCTTATTTAATAGTATATAGACTGAGACTCTTATGGCCTTTATTACAATCAAGTTGAGAAACTACTACATTTCAAACTTACGATACTCATCAAGGAACTTTATGTCCTGATCTTGAGGATCAAGGGACTTCATGCCCGATCTTTTTGTATGATGGAACTTTGGGTCCAATCATTTTTATATGATGAGGATCAAGAAACTACAGGTTTTGATCTGATCAAAGAACTTCAGGTCCTATATATACTCATCATAACAAAAGATAAATTAAAGCAATAGACGGTAATTCCAACCATAATAAATAAATTGCATTTATGTAAATAAAGCTTGTGACAAGGGCTTTACATGTTGTAACATCATCCAAAAACCTTTACTTTTTCTTCTTTCTTTTCAGATGGTGCAACATCATCCAAAAACCTTTACTTTTTCTCTTTTCTTTTCTTTTTTTTTTTCCTTTTTCACATGTTCTGTTGACACAGCAAGATTCCACCTTTTTCCATTTTTTAATTATTATTTTTCATTCAAATGGTGCAAATGCATCATTATGCCTTTTCCATTATTTATTTATTTATTTATTCATGTTTTTTTTCTATATGGTGTGGATGCATCATCAAAAACCTTTGTCCTTTTCTCCTTTTATGTCAACATCATACACCAAAATTCCACCTTTCCAATCCTTTTTCACATGGTGCCTGAAACACCATTCTATAATCCCTTCTTCCTTTTTCTTCTTTGTCTGTCTCTACCAGTCTCAAACCCAGGGCCAGCTGGGTTGTTGTGGAGGTCACACAAAACCAATTCAATCCAAAAAGGTTACCAGAGATTGGTGTTGTTCTTGCATGGCCCAGAGAACATTGCATCGCGAAGCAAAAACCTCCCTACAGAGACATGGATTACAGTGGGGTTGACGGAGGTACAAGAGAGGAAGGCCTATGTGGAGTCAGTCCTACAATCACCATCTCAGACAACCGAGTATTCATGGGAGTTCTCAAGATCTATCGAAAACAACACGATCTGGATTTCCAAGTTTGATGAGATTCTTCTGGATCTCTGGAAATCAGTTGTCAAGTACGAGTTTTGTCATCTTGTGACAACTACAAGTCGTTCTAAATTTCAATTCTCACCAGAATTCGGTGGGACGCTTCTGGTGTGGTGGGAGAGACAGAAAATGGACATACCTTTTATTCCGTGAGATTTTGGCTGGCATATATGAGAGGTAGGAAATGCTTCACCGGATTTATGGCGTTGTGCTTTCTACTGACATAAGAGCTTCTCGTGCTGATAACGTGTTGTAAAATCAACGGTGTGTGAAATGGAATAAATAAAACAAGACACAATTTACGAGTTTCCTCTACAGTTAATGTGACTGAAGTACGTCCTCGGGGCAGTAGTGGTGTTTTCATTAATTTAGAATAATAGGAGTACAAAAATAACTCTCTCTATTATCTTCTCTCCTCTTCCTCTCTTTCCTCTCTTCCTCTTCCGTGAGCCTTCTGTCTTATGTCTATATCTTTTGTGTTCTGTGAGGTGTTGTATTTATATAGAAAATAGGATTAGTGTGCAGCAAGCTTCAGCAGACAATGGAAGGGCCCATTATTTAATTCTTTGAGTGGACATCCACTGTTCTACAACATATTTCATTTTGTATACATGACTTGGTCCAGTAACTTGCTTTTAAACAGAGAGGTGATTTATCTTGGGAAATTGGCATTCTGATGGCTTTACAACTTTCAAGTGCCAATCTAACTAATCCCAGAAAAAAAAAATTATTGAAATAAATAAACTCCCATGCGAAATGACTATCTACCGTTCTAAATTTCTTATACAAAGTTTGTTTATGTTTTTCTTAGCTCCCCCTCAGCTGTTCTTACTTCAAAATCCAAGCCTTCGTATAAGAAGGCTTAGTTAACTCATTCAGCGTGAAAATTTGTTTCAAAATCCCCTCCCTGTAGTTTCAATGAGTTTCGTATAAATTATTCCTTAGTTTAGCGCCAAAAAAAAAAAAATAAAAAAAAAGAGGCTGGGGAAGATATTGATATTGGTGTGTGGAAAATGTGAACACTGTCTGGGTCTACAACTCATCCCAATTTTTCCAACCATCCAAAGTCTACTATGCTCCTCTGTTTTTCCACAAGCCCACTTTCGACAAATATTTTTTATACAAATTTTAGAGAATATATATGAAATTCGTGGCATCATATTTTTTATACAAATGTTAAATGTTAAATCATTAGATTATTTCACTATCAATGATTAAGATTTAATCTAATAGCTAATTAATTATACGGTAAAACAAAAACAAAACAAAAACAAAAAAACAAAAACTAGCTAATTATTATTAATTTCCCTCATAAGAAATTATTATTTGTTACAACATATTGATTTGACCCCATAAACGGGACCACCACCCCATAGCATGTTGCTGCCAGAAGCCCATATTTTTTCTAGAGAATCTCCTAATTGTTCCCGAGCAACTAGAAAGAGATTCTTTAACCATAAAGAATTTAGTTCAGATGTAAGATATCTATCCAAAAGTTTCGCAACTCAATCATGTATGATGGAATCATCAAAAATTGAACTATGTATGTAACTCACTATAGGCTCAAGAAATAAAGAGAAGGTGTGTACGAACGAGATATCTAACAACAACAAGAAGAAGGAAAATGATTGAACAGAGGAGCTACCGAACATTTTGTTGTATGTCTTCGAGCTATATACCATTGTTTAATTATGGTCGTTGAATAAATAAAACATTGATGGATAATAGGGTTCATTGATATTCCTGGTATAATAGATACAGTCATAATCAATTTGATGAAATTGGTTGATCTTATAGAGGATCTTCTATAATTTCACATGTGAGGGATTATTTCTTGGTTTCGTCCCATCATTAATAACTTGATTATATTTAACCTTGTACTTAAACTTAAAGTCGTTGGAGTATTATTTACGGGGGAGTGAGAAGTTGAGAGAGCATCGTAGCGGAGCACTAATCTTTGGGGAGTTCAATTTTTATTACGTTACTTTTTGGAAAGTTGTGTTTTATTTATTTTGAACCTCTCCTTTTGATGTACTTTGTTGTGCAACTCTTGATTTTTTTGTTGTTGATTTTCCTGAACAAATGGGTGATTTGAACTGATTACATTGACATGCTCTTATGTTTTTATTATTTTGGTACCGAGAATTGTACCTTGTGCGTAAACTTCATTGTTGTTATGTCTTTGTTGTTAGCTCTTATATACTTCGTTTGTGGTTGGTTATTTCTTTGTTGAGCTTAATTGACCTATCCATTTCTTTTGTTTAATGAGACTGGCATATCATTCATTTTAAATCCTTTGCCTTTGCCATGATAAAATGGGGGAGAAAATTAAAATTTGAAAATTTGTGTTGTGTTGCAATCATGTACAATGCTAAACAATTTACTTCCTTGCAATTGTTTTAACCATGATAACTTTTCACTTGTTCTTTGTTGCAAGATTCGTCCTTTTGTGTTCTCTTGAGTGAGGTTGGGTGAATTTAGTTATAGAGTTTGGGTTATTTTGTCAAGGAAAGTGAAAGAGGGAGATTGTGAAGTCTAGTTTTATTATTTGGCTTCCCTTGTCAAATGTTGCAAATTGTACCACACTTGCTTTAGTTAGATTTACGGTTTAAAATGCTACTTTGGGATCTTGCTGTTGGAAATATCACTTCAAGAGCTTAACTTCTTGCATCAAAGGTTTGTTCATCCATATGCATTTCATGTCATTATTTCCAGTTGATTCTGTCTAGTCAAAACTTCTCGCTACTTTCATACGAGCTGGGCAAACACTTTAAGACAACACATGGGTCATCTGACAGCTTTTTCCCGAAAATGAATTTTCAACCCTAGATCTTTCTAGATTGATTTTGCACTTGACACGTGGCTTTCCTGGTCCCCTTTCTATATGAACATTAAACCCTCTATAAAAGCTAAACCTAGGGTTCTTATGATTTTTGGGGTTTAAGATTGGAAATTTTTGAAAGCTTTATTTTTCATCTCCATCTCAGATCTCTTATGAGCATCAAGCATATTCTATGGGTAAAGTTCTTCATCGATTATTTATAAATCTATCTTTGAAATTTCTTGCTTAAATTTGTTTTATATGCTCATTTCATTTGGCTAGGAGTTTTACATTTTCATAAAAGAGTTTATTTTAGCTTTGAGCTGCCTCTTGTGTTCTTCATTAACCCTAGCCATAAAACCATGTCCATTCATCAAACACCCAATCATTGCATATTAGGGTAGCATTTTCTTCATGGTTTTGTTTTGATTTGTGGTCAAGTTTCAAATCTTTAAATTGATCTCTTTTTGGATTCGCGTCAGTTTCATCTTTCAAGTGTTTAATTGGTGAAACTAACTAGACATTGAATCCAGATTTGCATCAACTTCATCATAACATCATTTGCATAAGTTGATTTGATTTCGTTGCCAAGTGAAGAGCTCATGAGGAGCTGCCACTACGTGAAGACCGAAGGAGTTCATCTCGTGTAAGGCAAAGTTGCACAAAGGTAAAGTTGCTTCATAGATAGGGATCTATGAATTGAGCTTTGCGTGGTACTTTGTAAGAATTTTGTTTACACTAGTGGATTGGACTCAGTGGAGAGTCTCCGATTTTTTAACCCAGAGGTGGGGTTTTCCAACCCAAAACTTCTTGTTTTCTTTGCCTCTTAAACTTGCCCACATATCTTATTTACTTGCATATGCATCACGCATCCTAGGAATTATTATTTGATATGAGTTAGAAACTAAGTTTACACTGCATATTATGAGCAATAAAATGAATTGTTGTTAACTAGGATAACTTGTAGTGAACTAAGTTTGATTCGTAGACTTGTGTTTGATTAACTGACGAATTTGTACTTAGTTGACTGATAAGCTTGACTAGTCAATCCAGCATAATTTAATTCATAATTGCTTTGTAATTGTTGTTTGCGTAATAAACTTATATGTAAATGTGTTCAAGTTTAGGAATCATTGTTGTGAAACTAATCTGGGCAGACTTTGATTAGTTGAACATATTGGTCAGTTAGGTTTTGTTTTTGCAGCTGCACTTTTTATCACTGACTAACTTGTAACTAGTTGACTAGCTCATTTGACTAGTCTACTGTGCAAAGTTTTTTTTTTCCATGATATTTCGCCTAGTACCCAATTTCACAACCAATATTCTATACATTTTAAGGGCCTCCCTTCGAATCTCACATAAGGCCTCCAAAATCTCAAGATCGATCCTGAATGTCGGCTTGAGTATCGTAAATATCGGTGAGAATCCATTGCCATGAAAACCTAAGGGTTCCTTGCAAGCCTCGTATGGCGCAAATTTCAAAGGTTAATCAAGTAAGAAAACTCTCAATGGCTCTCTCCAGTTTTTGTTCACCATTGCTAGCTAAGGAAGAGAATGCTCCCTCCACACTGCACTCTTTCATATTGGATTTTCAAAGTTGTTCTATATCTTGGTAAGTGGAAGAAAGGAACAACTATGGGATTTCTTTTGCAGTAGATGAGTTTGGAAGATCTTTTCCACTAAGGTTATTAGGTTCAAATAGTTGTGGTGTGTTTCGGTTCCAGTAAGGTTGCTAGATAAGTCCAGAACCATAAAGAACAAACACTATAATATCTAGATGAGTCTAGAAAGGTTATTTGAGTGATGCCATTTTAATTACACGATTAAGCATCAATGCACCAATCTTGATGCCTTCTTAAAAAGAAGGTTGATGTATAAAATTCACCTTAGTACGGAAAAGTTCGTAACCGAGGTAGTCAACTAATATCTATTAACTGGCATTCCTATCAAATATTGAATTCACTACCCCAGAAACACCTCAAAGGAATACAAATTCCATACGATTTTCCTTGGTGAAGAAATTGGATTACTAGATAGAAGTGTTGGATTGAAGAAATTTTGGAGATATTAAAAAAAGACACAAACAAACAAAACAGGAAGCTAAAAAACACAAACAAGAACATATTTTCAAAGAGGCCACCTAATATGACTAATTGGTCAGGCAATCAAATTTCAATTGACCAAAATTGCTGGATTCTCATGAGAAAGCAAAACAAAAGGAAAGTTAATGGGATTAGGAGAGAGAAACAAAGTCATAATTAAAAAATGTTTCATAATTTTATTTTGAATGTATGTTTTTATTTAAAAATAAATAAATAAATTGTCATATTAGGCTAAATTTCAACTACTGATAGTTTGATAATCTAATGGTGTAATCTTGTGTAAAAAATATAGTACTACGGATCTACTCTTTTCCCCCTTTGTTTAAGATATCTCCATGTTTTGGTAAAAATGAGGACTAGTTGTCGGGCCAGCTCCACTTCAAACTTTAACGATTTGAACCGCATATTTGTCAAGTTGCACTTTATAAATCACCCTTGGAAAATATTAGCCAATTCATAAATGTTTGACAAATTTAGTCGAGTTCAAAGAAATTGACAAACACTATGTTCTAAGATTTTTTTTTTTTTTTTTTTTGTCAAACAATAGATTTGTTAAATTAGATGTTAGATTAGAGAACCGATAGAATTCGAACGCATGTCGTGGTGCAAGGGCAACAATCATCTTCATGATGAAATTTTACTTTTTAAGAAAAATGGAAATTGCAACTTTTCCATTTTGGCTAGAAGACATGATCAACTGTTAGAACCTCACTTCACCATTTACTCAAATGCAAGATATACTAACCAGAATACTAATACAAACAAATATTCATTCACCCTTTACATCTGCACATATCTTAGCTTATATCACTGGTTGCAGGCTAAAGGTCTTCAACAACAATTGAGATAGCAGGGCTAGCTAAGTGATGCCACTTGGCATCCTAGCATCAACTGTAACATCCCACATCGTCCAGGGGAGTGAATCTTGTAAGCCTTATATGTATATCCTCATCTCTACCTAACACGAGGCCTTTTGGTAGCTCATTGGATTCGGGTTCCATGGGAACTCCAAAGTTAAGTGAGTAGCACACAAGAGCACTCCCATGATGGGTGACCCACTGGAAAGTTCTCGTCTGAGTTTCCAGAAACAAAACCGTGAGGGCGTAGTCGAGGCTCAAAGTGGACAATATTGTGCTACGGTGGAGTTGAGTTCAGGATTTGGTGGGGGCCCGGACCAATGTGTGACAATTTGGTTCCCTAGCAACCAATGCTTCTGATTGAAGGGGAGAGAACACAAAACAAAACTGTTTGGCACGAGCAGCCACAAACGAACCCAATTCATCCCGGACAATAATACCTACGCCCCCCAGTATACTATCTTCACACAATGCGCCATTGACATTGATCTTCAGACAACCCGAGGGAGGTTTGATCCACCTCACCTCTGGCGAAACCAATATCAGTTGAAAATACTAGTGGACAATATATTTCAACATACATGACTATTTCAGACCAATATCAGTTGAATAGTCGTATACTTCTAATTAATTTGAAAGGTGCAACTCTTCTATATATACTCAACGTTGGCAAAGAATAATTTATTCAGGAAATATGTTTTCAACACAATTTCCTTTTTCCTTGTTTTTTCTTCTCTCCTCACAGTCATACAATTTCCTTCTAGTTATTAAATTAAGATTACATAACTCAAAGTTACAAAAAAAAAATCTTTACCACAAAAAATTAGGGTTAAAACCATTCCACCAAAAATGAAACTTAGACCTTAAGGGTTGAGTTATAGACCCAAATTCTATCTTTTAGTGGACCTAAGTATTTGGGTTTTGGTGAAGTTGGTCTAACATAGTTTTTTTTCTTTCTTTATAAAAATAGCAAAAGTCAGAAATCTCCCTCACTTGCACCCATCGAGGATGACGCTCCTCCCTCGAAAATTGATCATGGGTCGAAAAATATTTTAGAATTTTTTATAGTGTAATGCTAGGAAAACTAAATTTGTAGACCAAATTTTGTAAACCATATGATATGGAAGTTGATGATTGAATATTACTTAGTGTTGATTAAACTGTTTATTCCTTATTAGTGATACATTATTTGGTTTGCAAATTTGGTCTACAAACTTGATCTACGTAGCATTACCCTTTTGCATATGTTCCACTTGCAAATTCTCTCTCTCAAACACTTACACATAAAGTGGTACAATAAATGGACAGACATCCGAAAAAAATTAGGATCAAAATGAGAATGTATGTTAAATTTTTGAATTACGATAAATATTAAATTTTCAAAAAATGATCCAAAATTTTTATTTGGTGTTGTAGGCCTAATTTAACTGAACAATACAGAGAGAGGGGTGCGGCATGACAAGAAGTAGAGGAAAGAGATGTGTGATTATGAGGAGTTGTGTTATGTCACTCATTATGTTTTTATTTATAGTAGTAAGGAAGATAAATTCATTACCCCATAAGATTACAATTTCAATATGATAATATCTAATCTAAAGGATATGATAAAATCTCATAAAAATATACCAAGATATTATAAAATACATGATCGCATTCCTAATCTAATAAGACTACAACATTCGAAACATTTTTGAATTGCAATTAGAAACTCTTTCTGATTCAATCCATTCCAAAATCAAGCTTTTGGGTACATAAAGCCCAAGAATATGGTCCCTTTTAGACTTTGGGTAGTCCAAGCCGAGCCCAAATAAACTGGGTTCTCTTTGCGTTACAATTCCAAATTAATCAAAAACCTAAACGAACCAGACACAGCAAGAGAAGAGAAGAAGAGGAAGAAGAAGATGATATACAGGAAATGGAGTCTGTTAACGGGACCCGTCACGATCTTGGGGGGCATAGTAGGCACTGTCGTCGTCGCCAACTTCGTCTTCAATGATAACGTAATTTCCATTTTTATTCATTTATCTCTTCATATTTTTATTTTATAGAATTTCGGATTCATCAACTGGAATATTTCTTTCTTTCAAATCCACGAATTGTGTTAAACTATCGATTCATCAAATGAGCCTATTGGGTTATGATTTATGTATCTAGATCCTGCTCCTTCGAGTGGGGAAAAAATCTAGGGTTTCAGTGCTTCATTTTCTTAATTCAAGTTTTAGGAATTTTAGGTTTCTGCTAATTTACATCGATTTGAGCATCTGGGTGTGTTTAATATGCCTAAATTCCTGCCAAATGAGACTTAAATCAGTATTTTAGCTTTCCCAATTGGAGCTTACTGTGGTTCAATGTGCCCAGTTGCTGTCTGATCAAAAATCATCATCATATACGTGTGTGTATATGTGTGTGTGTGTGTGTGTGTGTGTATATATATCATGAAAACATTTAAATAATTGCTGGGTTATGTTGTATATTTGCTTAACTTGTTTGCAGACACGAGCATTGTAATTTACATTTTGCTGAATTACGCAGGATCGATTTCTGAAGCCAGAGGCAAGGAAGGCGGATGCATCCACTTCAAGCAAATAAGAGGAGGAAGGTGAAACAGCTGCATTTTCAATGTAATTCAAGCTTTTAGCTTTCTGTCTTTATTTGTTGTTCTGCAAAATTGTGGTGATGCTGCACCTTCAGACATGACTTGTCGGTTTAATAATCCAGAATTCAAATGTGAGTTCTGATTTAAGGTTGTGTGGTTAAATTTCGTGGGATATGTTCTCTCTGTTGTCTTGACATTTCTTGCTTTTCAAGCTGAGAAGAATTAATCAAATTCCATTGCTTCTGTTATCACGATCATCTCGATTATTGTTTAGTAGTTTCATTTTATTTCAGTAGTACGTATATGACGCATATAGACATTTAGGCCCTGCAAATACCCGTGAGGTTTTAGTTCGGGTGGTGTTTGTATGATTGAATGGCAGATTCTAGGTTCGGTTCTTGTATAAAGAAGAAACGCTTTGGCGAACTGCAAATCTGCACTGTCCTACGGCTGCGTGATGCTAGCCAAGAACTCGGAGAACTTCAGAGGGGTAAGGTGCAACAGTATTGCTTTATATGATGCTAGTAGTTGTGAAGCAGGGAGACCTGTAAGTCATAAATTGCTTCTTAACGATGAACTTGTGTGGAATTTTGGCACTCTTCTTTTCAGCAATGGTAATGGTAGATACATAAGTTTACAGAAATGGGATTTTTTTGTGAGATTTGTAGTTTCATTTATAAGCTCTGATGTATTTCAGGTCAGCGTCGCGCCTGTTTTAGGCACAGATTTGCTCACAGGATTGCAAATGCTTGTGAGCTTGATAAGCCAAGAGTTCGATCATCGATATTTTTCGCCATTGACCAACAATTCCATAACCAAATCATTCCAAGAGTCTATTGGCCCAGGCAAGCACCAATGTAGGCAATCATTCTGGACTTTGGCATTCTTATCCTTCGCAAATGGCTGGAACTGCCTGTACGGACCTGGGTGCCCATCGGGTCTCAATAGCGAAAGGTGGGTTGTGTCCAGTAGTTTAAAGTTCACCCCCTTCTCCGATCCTTCGGCCACAGCCTTCTCAAATTCTTCCAGCTCGATGTTTTGCATTGCAGCATCTACATCTTTTATATCAACCTCACCCTCTTTGAATGGCGCTGATCTATTGCAATACCCCCCACTGAACCACTCTCCATTCTCAAAATGGTCGGGCGTGGTGGTTCTAAATAATACAAGCGCTTTATGATCCGAACGAGTGATGAAATTGAAAACCAGACGGAGGGCACTGCGATAGGCGTAGTCAAACCTAAACTCCGTTAAGTTCTTTCCAGGGCAGTAATGGCAGCCTCTGACCGTGTTGTTCTCATGGTAAATTGCGGTTTTAAGGAACCATTTTCCTCCGGCAATCACCACGTAATCCAAGCTGTTATACTGATCGGTCCATGTCTTGTCGAGTTCGTCAAGATAAAGCTGAATTTCGGAAGTAGAAACTCCGTTCATGTCTTCAAAAATGGCCGCTTTGACGAGAAACGGAGTCCAAATTACGGAAACAGTGAAATTGTGAGAAGGGAAAAGCCATCTTTTAGACCTGTATTCTTTGTCATGGTATACCTCAACAGCTTGCTCCACCTGCGGGACATAGACACTGAATTGTGACCAATATTATCATTTGGCACCAGAAAATGGAGAGCCAGCAAAGAATATGCACAACGCTACACAACAGATAACTAGCGCAGACAGCAAGTATAATCTATAAGAATGTCGGGTCATGGTAGGTCCTGTATCTACACCGGAATTATAGGGTCCAAATTTATACATATACGGGCCATATCGACCACTATGGGGTCGGTACATACGAGAGAGACTTCCTTGACCCGGTTTCCCTATCCCCTCTTCCAATTTCTTTTTTACGAGCTCACGTGAGAAGCGAGAGGATGAGTGAGATAGGGAAACCGGGGTAGGGAAGAACTTTTCCACACTGATAATTGCATATAAAAACTTGTAGGAGGTAATCATACATCAGTAATTATTAACGTTCCCAAAACGACGTTGGAATTGAAACAATTATGATCCCAGATAGATAGTAGGTAAACCAGCTATGAAAAAGTTCTACAACCAATTAAAAAGCAGTGGTCACCATAGATGTTCAGCTGTAATCCACAATTTTGTATAAAAATTTATGGCTTGAAGTAGGGTTGCTAACCACAGACCGAAAATTATGACAAAGACGTGCCAGTGAAGCCAAGAAAAAGTTTGAATGCTTTTTATGGAGTAATCAAAGAAAGTAGGACCAATGCCCCCCATGATTAATACACATTAACCGCTTGTCCCACAACATAATTTGATCTAAACTAGATCTAGACTTCCATACAATTTCCAAAGAGAAAAGGTTGCTAAGGTTTCAACTTTTGAAAGTAAATAATACTTTGTTTTCGCCGGTTTTTATTTTTTAAAACGTCGTTTTAATGCAACAATTGTCGTCCATGAGATTTGAGCTCAGGGCGTCCTCCAACAAAGTGAAAACTCAGTGCGACTAAGACCAAATTGTCATAGACTCTATTGTGGTTAACTGGAAATGCAAAATTAACAGATTCAGTAAACATAAGCTAGATTTCAACGGTGATTCAAAGTCCTGAAAAGTTAGTAGTAAATTGCTTTCGATGTGTACCTGAGAGAGAATGCAAAGCAATGACTGCACATGGTTACGCGAAATCGAATCACCAATGAAGGCCCATGATTTGTTCCTCATTAAACCAAGAAAACTCGGCGGATTGAACTTGCGTAGCTCACAGTCTCTTGGGTTCCACCTCCAGTAAAAGTAGTCGGAATCGGGGCGACCGTTCTTCATACAATTCTGATGAGGTTCCACCACATGGCAGCTTTCATTAGTGTATCTTGGACCTGACGGATCTGGTACCCAATCTCCAGTAAAAAGGTCACACTTTACTGCAAGTACGTTATTTAGTAAGAGTAAGTAAATCAGTTGCATACTTGCATTAAAAGAAGAGCAGAAGCTAAAAATTTAACGATACTTCTTTATCTTTTGAGTTGTTGTGCCGGATTGGTCGTTCATAACCTTTGGACTCTACGACCCGATGAAAAAAAAATTCTACATACTGCAAACTTTTCAGTGCCAAAATTTGCAAAAGAAATTAGAATTATAAATGCAGTTCTTTCTAATGATTTGGGATTTCACAGCTAGAAATTTACCAAATAAATATATCTAAGAACTGATTATCCTAGAAAATAAAATTAATGAAAAACAACTCCACATTGATTAAATTAACAATGTGAGTTAAAACTACAAAAGCAAGTGGAGAAAGTTGATCCTAAAAACACCAAAACAGAGACAGAAATAAAATAGAATTACTTACCATTGTCATGTGTTTGGGAGGTGTTTCCAGGAAAATCAACAATTGTAGAGTTTTGAATTTGACCAGGAAATAAAGAAGAATCGGAAACGGCGGAGGAGGAGGAGGAGGAGGAGTCTGTTTGTTGTTGGTCTGCAAATGCAAGAGGAGGTGGCTCTACTGGTAAATTTAATCCGATAGGAAGCACAGAATCGGAAAACAAGAGTCGAAAAGCGAGACCAACTAAGAGAAAAGAGACTGCAAGCTTCACAAACACATGGTTGTTTTTGTGGAATGACAATATTGGGTTCGATTCAACCCTCAGTTCCTTCACCATCTCAAGGGTCAGAGAGAGAGAAGAATTTTAAGAATATTTAAAAGAAAAACAGAAGTGATGAAATGAGCAGGTTTTTGTTTTTGCAACAAAACAACCCAAACGAGGTTTTAGTTTTGATTTTGTTTCAGGTAGAAAATATGTTGTTTTGTTTTGATAATTGTGATTTAGGTGCATTAGAGTATCTTAAAATAAAATGAAAATTAATGAAAATGGTTTGAAAACTTTGAGTTTTAATGATAAGAACAAAATAAAGAGTAAAGTGAATATTATCAGGATTGACTTTTTAGTGTAAAAATATAGTTTTTCGTTAAAATGAACAGTACCGTGAGTTTTTCGTTAAAACCCTCCAAAATGAAATGCTAAAATATATAAATTAGTACTAACATTAAACAAAAAAAACAGCAATAATGTTTTTCAACTAAAATACGAATGTACATTTAGGTACTAATTCAACTTCTATATCTCTAGTATTTTCTTGTTGTCAAATTTAAACTTTATGTTTAAGAATTATGGTTAATTACATTTTATCCTCTTAGATTTGGGATCGATTTCAATTTCTTACAACATCTTTAAAACATTTCAATTTCATACATTGACTTATCATTTTATTTCAATTTTATACGTCTGTTAGAAAATCCGTTAAGTAAACCGTTAAGATTTGATGTGGATGTGGTGTTGATGTAGCTGCCACATTTTTACCACGTGGCAAAAAAATTATTTTTTTATGCATTTAAAATATTATAATAATTTATCCTATTATAAATAAATAAATAACTAACTGAAAAACCCACCTGCAACCAACCCCTTCCCCGCAACCCAAACCCTCCCATCTCATCCCACACCACCCCACATCCCCTTTCCCCTTCTCCGTCCAATGCTCAGTCGCCATTGTGCCCACCGCGGCCGCCAAGGCCTCCAAGGAGTACAAGGTCAAGTTGAGGAGGAAGATTCGGATCGAGAGAGAAGTGTTGGGGTCGATGTGGATGTCCTTGGTGGCAATGCCGTCGTCGAATATCGGATTGGGGGCAGCAATTGTTTCTTCGGGTATGGGAGGTGACGCCAAATGGGTTGAACTCGTTGGGTTGGGTTTGGATCCGGTTCTGCAAACGGTGCTTCAAGAGGAACGCTTGGCATTTCTCTCTCTCTCTCTCCTCTCTCTTTCTCTCTCTACAAATTGGGAGATTTGCGAAGATTGGAAAAATGAGAAATGGGGAGTGGGGGAGGTGAGGTAGGGGTGGGGTGGGATGGGGTGGGGCGGAGATGAGGGAGTAGGTCGCGCCGCCGGGGGGGTGGAGGGATGGTTTCTGGGTTCGGGTGGGATATTTGGACGTGGCGGCGGTCTCCGGGAAGGTGGGGGTGGGGTGTTTGGGTTGGAGGGAAAGGGGGATGGCTCGGGGAAGACGATGGCTTTTATTATTATTTTTTTTTTAAATAGGATAAATTATTATAATATTTTAAATACATAAAAATAATAAATAAATAAAAAATTTCCACATGGCACAATTGTGATAGTCATGTCAGCACTACTTCATCACTTAACAGATTTTCTAACAGATGGATGAAATTGAAATAAAATGATAAGTCAATGTATGAAATTGAAATGTTTTAAAGATGTAAGAAATTGAAATCGACTTCAAACTTAACGGGGTAAATTGTAATTTACCCTAAGATTTAACATCTCTTTGTGAAGATGATCATGTGTCTTCTTAATAGAGAGAGACGTGTTGTTTGTAGACTGCTACTGGCGCCGCGTGCCTAAGTAGAAAAGAGTGTTCTATTCTGAGCTTTTTTTTTTTTTTTTTTTTTTTTTTTTTTTGGACAAAATTCTGAGCATTTTTGAAATACAATAAAAGGCTATGTTTGATGCATTCAACTTTTTAATCATTTTTTTTTAAATTTTATAGTGTTAAGATGTGAGCATCAAGCAGAAATTGTGAGTCGTGTAGTTTAATTTTCTAACGTACGATTCATTCTTAACATATAATAAGGGTCTGAGAACACATGTGAGAGTTAAAACTTAACATATAAATTGTATGTTTTGTTACCATGTTAGAATGTGGGAATTCAATTCAAAATTAAGTAGAAAACAAATTATTTAAACTTATTATGCAAGGGTTTAATTCAATAATGTAATATATTTCGACACTTTTAAGTTTTCAACACTTTGCATAACAATATTTTTTGAGTTGACAAAACAATGCAATTATATAAATCATCATATGTGTTACTGACACACCCCGACCAAAATCAAGGCGCAATGGTGGCCAGATTATCGTGGGTTTTTCCGGCGAGATCCCGTTGGATTTAAGTCCTAAAAGTGGTAAGGTTTTGTTCTATTTGTTGTAATCTTTATTTTGGTACAAATTTCATGGATTTTGGTTAGAGAAATGAGAAAGATATGAAGTTTTTAAGTTTTTCCAGAAACCGGCAAAAATTTGAGTTTTAGACGGCAGCTTTGACAGATTATCATCATTGTAGGATTACCTTTGATGTTGTATAATTAATATTCGTCCTACTAGACTGCACTTAGGCTACTTATGCTCTGATACCAAACTAACACAACCCGACCGAAATCAAGGGGTGACGCCCAGCACGCATTGATTTCGGTCGAGGTGTGTCAGTTACATTCATTATTTTGGAGTGTGATTGTGTAAATTTAGAAGTAGAATTTCAATTGAATTCAGGATATACAATCTCTTTATGACTTGTACTACCGGTAAGGCAAGTAAATTCTATCTAAATAGTATAAATAAAGGCATAAAGCCACGACAAAGGGCACACAATTCACATACATATTTTTCCTTCAACACTACGATGTATTTTTGCTTCACTTACCATATACTTAGGAATCGAATTGATTAACTATTTAAATTCACAGAGAGGGAAATAATTATTTATCAGGACAAATCATTCTTTTTTGTATTTATATCTGTTAATGTGAGGTTTGGACTCTGGGGAGTAATTTGCTTGACAAAAAATGTCTTGACAAATAGGACCAATTATGCTGTAGACTAACGGTGATTAATAAAAATAACTTTTTTTTTTTTTTTTGTGGTTTTAATTTCTTTTCCTTTATCTAGAGGTGGTAGGAATCAATTTAAATGTGCTTAGCCTATAGAAAAAGAAGAAAATAAAAAGAAGGTTGGTAGTAACATGAGCAAAGAATGTATGTCATAAGAATGTATTTTTTTTTTACTTGTAACCAAGAAATTTTAGGTTTGATTTTCGTCAAAGGCAAAGTTAAACCATATTATTATGGTAAACTTATTATAAAACCTAACTCATTCCTCCATTCTTTTAATGTAGATATAATCGTTTATTTAAAAAAAAAATATTGAGTTAAATATGTTTTTTGTCTTATTTTTAGTTTGCAAATCGCAATGCTCATGACATGACATGCACTGCCCACCTCACATCTTGATCTGAATTTTGATCAGTAAAACAGTAGTGGGTAGATTATTAAATTAGAGCACTGCTATTGAAACATCTTGTTTTATCTCCGCATCTCTTAATTAATTTTTGTCTATTTATTTTTTTCAATTTATTGATTCAATAGCTGAAAATTGAAAGGAATGCATAAGAGGTAAAAATTGGTGTATGAATAGTACCACCAAAAAATCATCCCATTATAGCTAGCTGAAACTTGTGCAGCAGCTTTGAACCCTGAATTGTTTTGCAAACAAGGATTTTTTTCGGATTCTCTTTGTGAGAATCTAAGAGATTCTCAAATCGTGTTCTTTTATCGTGCATCTTGTACACAGTTTTCTTCAGATACTATTCATGTTTAATTTTAAATAATTTTTAACCGTACAATGTACGATTAACTAACACGTTTTAACAATCCTCATTATTGTTTTACATCAAGAGTGGAGCAGTTTTCTGAATCATATTGGAATTTTTTTTTTCTTTTCTTTCCATGTTGCCGACATTGATTATACCCCATTTGGTGATTAGCTACCATGCAATCATTCCGTCCGGCTCCTTTTATTTTCTTTGCTGGATGATTACTTGTAAATTAATCCACCTATTTTTCTTTTTAATCATTTTTTTAAAAGTAATATATGCATGAATGAATTATATTATTTGGCTGCCTAGCAGGACGACTATCACACTGAAAATTTTTATATTATAAAGTAATGTTACGCAATGAGTTGTTTAAATCCATACATTCTTCTACTTTTTTCCATACAAATACAAATACAACCTTTTTGTGCATTATGGTAAACCTGACAATTTCTTACATAATTTGTTAACACGACCAAAAAATAACGGATTTTAGATCAACACAATAACTTTACAATCTTTTTGTGCAGTATGGTAAACCTGACAATTTTTCACACTTCTACTTTATAGTATATTATAGGCTAAGAGTGAGATTAAAGAATTATAAAGAACATTAAAAATAAAAATATTAAGTAATTTAAAAGTACCAAACACATTAAAAAATTATAATAATTAATTTACAAGTGTGAAAAAATGTGAAAATATAAGCAAATGCTCATAATTGCATCCTCTACGCTTTGAAGATGCGTACATTATCGTTTGAATTTTTAAAACCATACAAACCCTCATGAACAGTATTTTTAAGGGAGTTCAAAATAAATAAAATTCATAATCATTAATATATAAGTATGAAAAATGTGAAAGTATATATAAACAATCGTAATTACATCTTCTACGCTTAGACGATGGTTACATGGTTGTTTAGATTTTCAAAACCCTTCAAATATCATGAATAGTTTTTTTTATTTGAGTGCAAAATTAATAAAATTAATAATTGTAGAAGTGTGAAACGTGTAAAAAAATATATACAATCACTCGTAATGACAAGTTTTACAACTTTCGTGAACATGTCAACTCAGAAATTTAGTATGTATATACTAATTTAGTATTATGTTTTACATCTTTTGGGTCACATTATGTTTTTCATTTGCACAATTTATTGATTTAAAATATATTTTTCTTAACGGGTAACAGATCGGGTCATATTACCTGATAATATTAACGGGTCGATCTCAAGTCAGGTCATATTACCTATTTACTTTAACGGATACACGACACGACCCTTTAAGCTATCGGGTATGACATGAATATGAGAAACACGACACGAATGTCAGGTCTATAGTATGGAAAGTATGTATTTTCAAATCCAAACATTCTTCTACTTTTTTCCATACAAATACAACCTTTTTGTGTAGAATGGGAAGCATGTATTTAAAATAATTAGAAACAAGATTTGTGTATTTCACTGCTTCTATTTTCAGAAAGACAATTTGTGTGGTTTTCTTTTTTAGTATATTACAATTCATGAACTTATCTAATTCAAATCACTGATATTTTAGAGGGTTTTATATAAGTTGTTGCGGGTGATGTGGGACCCCTTTTTTGATTGGGTGGGTGGGTGGGGGGGGGGGGGATGAAATGGGGATTGGCAGTAAACGTTAGTAATAGGGAAAGCGAAGGCTTTTAAGAGCCTTTCTTATCAATCACATCGGTCAATTTCCATGAACTGGCTTTATTACCAACTACGAGAGCATTGCATTCAACCCCCCCCCCTTCCTACCTTCCTTCCGAGAAATTTTTCCAAGTGACGGGAACACCATGACATGTGGTGTTCCCTCACATATTAGAATTTAGTTTTATTTATTTATTGAAATATAAAATTGAAAGATATTCAAGATGTCAAATCCTAATGTGTGAGGGAACACCACGTGTCATGGTGTTCCCGTCACTTGGAAAAATTTCTCCTTCCTTCCGGTATCCCCTTTTCCAATCCCCAAGGAGAGACACTATACGATTCATTTGATAGAAGATTTTCTTAGTGGTATTACCGGTCTCATAAATGACCATCATGTATTCAAACCCTAAATTCAATAGATAATTGTCTTAGTTATATCACCGGTGCCATATATTCAATCACTATACAATTCATTCGATAGATAATTGTGTACTAATATCACATATATTCAATCACTATACAATTCATTCGATAGATAATTGTGTACTAATATCACCGGTGCCATAGATGATCTTCATGTGTTTAAACGATTTCATTCGATAGATAATTCTCTAGTGATATTACCAGTGCCATAGATGATCGTCATGTATTCGTACACTATACTATTCTTTTGATAGATAATTGTCTTTGTAATACCACCGGTGTCATTGATGATTGTCATGTGTTCAAACGATTTCATTCGATAGATAATTGCCTTAGCGATATCACTAGAGCCATAAATGATTGTCGTGTATTTAAACACTGTACGATTCATTCGATAGATAATTGCCTTAGCGATATCACTAGTGCCATAAATGATCGTCGTGTATTTAAACAATGTACGATTCATTCGATAGATAATTGTCACCAATATAAGAGAGTTTCATTTCGTCTGAAGAAGACTACCAATATTTATCTCATTATTATGCCAAAGCGTCCTCATATTAGGTGGCACAAACTGATTCACAATGTTCATGCACGTGAACACAACAGACGACTGATTTTAGCATTTTTCTATAGTGAAACGATTTACTCACTTTCATTTTCTCTTTCTACCACTTCTCATTGTGTCTTGATTTACTCAATCTAACAGCTAAACAGTGATAAACACGTTAAAATAAAAAATAAAGTGCGAAATTATTTCTCATTCCGATATATGAGTTCCGAATAGCCATTCTGATTTTTCCCTATTTTGGTATGGCCCTTGCTATGGGGGTAAAGCCCACTTAATGGCCAACCAAAACTGCATGTGGGATTTGCAAAGTGTCCCGAGGCTGCCGTAGAAATTGCATGTCTTTGTACATTTGCACAGGACAGACCAATGATTGGCTTGGCCTGTTTCAGCTTTCTCCTGGATTCCCAAGGATTGCCTCCAGCCCTTCATTTCCAAGATTGAGAAGCTAACAAATGATTTAGGATGGTAGTTGCTTGAATCATAGGCTTTATTTTCCTTTACAAAACTAGGAGAACGGCGACTAAAGCTCAAAATCTAGAGTGCACGGGTAAACGCTCTTATCCATTTAAGCTGCAAGCTCCTTGCTTAGAATCTTTGAGACGAGCCCCAATTAAAAAAGGAAACAAAAAACGTCACACAAAATACCGAGACTTAAAAGCTCTAATATGTAGTTTAGAAATGCTAACTGCAAAATTTATATTTGATCAAGATAAACCGTAATCTAATAATATATAACAGGACAGCAGAAAAACAAACCATATACACAAATTAACACATGGAAAGTCGCGGATCAAAGAAAACTAGCATGATCTACATACACTAACAAATCAAACCAGAAAATAGTTGTTCTAGATTTTGGATACAACCACCCTGCTGACCATCCTAACAGCTTATCATTCATTTTCAGTTATCTGCAATATTGTGCGGATGCAGAACATTTCAAAGAATTTTTCCTAGACCGGGTTTCTTTTCGTTTTTCCCCTAATAATTTTACTTTCCAACTCGGGGCGGATGACTTGAGAATCTCCATGCGAGAGATGAAGTTATTAATTTCTACATGTTGATTATGCAGCTGCTCTTGGAAGCTTCATGCCAAATCCACGTTTTACCTTCTCAACCCTGTTCAAAGGGTCAAAGTAAGAAACATTAGAACATCCCAAAGACCCTCATACAGTGTTTATATTAGACAGGTAATACTGTACGAATGAAATCTACAATGACAAAACCGAAGTACAAAGTCAAAATATCGCTACATTGGTCGCCAAAGGTGACAGGAAATAATAGTATAGCTAAAAAACATACAATAGCATTAGTTAAACTGTAAAGAGATGTAAACTCCCGCACAACAAACCATGCTTATATGTAGATCATGCCAAGGGTATCCTATATTATGTAAAACATGCAGCGTAGGAGATAAACACATGAACAGATGTTCAAAACATTTTCTGCTAAAGGTATCTCCTAGATTATCTATGTCTAATATATACATATTCAACATGTTTTTCATTTCAAGTTCCATGACATAAGAATTAAAGATCCAACAAGTAGAAAGAACTAAAAGAGACAACCATTGGATAATTAGTGCTTACGTTGGGGCAAGCTTGCCAAGGCTATCAAGCTCTTCACCGGTGTCTTCATCCAGGACTCTCCCTGAGATCTCGATGATGTAAGATCTATCTCCGGTTGTGGGAAGTCCTCTACTGGACAGCAAATCCAAATCATTACGGTGAAGCTCCCTTCCATTCACAAAAATACCGGTATCTCCAGCTGCACAGTTCTGAGGCATGGGATAGTTGAATTCTTCAATAAATGGCTGCACAAGAAAAGAATTCTCCATTAACATTAGCAAATAACTATATTCTTATAGATTTGATATTAGCGTTGAATTAATTGACTTACAGGAATGATGCCAAGACCAGGGCCACCCATGACACCCCAGAATCCAGCTCGGAAATCATACCTACACTTCCAAATTGACGAATGCAAAGACATGAGTACAATGGAGGAGGCGAGAGAGATTACAGTTGCAACATAAAGCCATTTGTGATGATTAGTCTTATTGGTTTTATCACTTCTTCCAAAAGCTATTATAATGTAGGCCAGCTATTTATATATAACTCTAACAAAGCACGGATATATGAGCAATAACAAATTGTAAGCACAATTCAAGGTAATCAAGCATAGAAACCCACTGTGTGTTTAGTGAGTGCACTTACCAATATTGTCCAGGATGGACTGTTCCAGCCATCTTTTCGGCCTTCTTGAGCTCACGATCTGGTATTGAATGCCCATTAACTGAAACATTACTTCTCCCATTGTTTGTCTGATTTGATTTGGAAAAATCCCTGAAGCTCTTCTTAATAAAGTTTGTAATAAATGATTCACTCCCTTTGTTGGTTCTTGGCTGATCCTCCTCTTTGTTTGCATCCCAGGAATCTTGGGAAGCCCCAGTATTGGAGTACTCATTAAATGATACATCCATCTCAGTTGCTAGTGTTGTCTCCTTTAAAGAGTTTTGTCGCGAGGTCACCTTATTTGGCTTTACCTTCTCTTGATCTGAGCGACTACTGCAGTTGCCCTTCCCAAGTCGGTTTATCACGTTATTGTTCGAGGAGAATTCAAAGTGTTCCTGTAGAGGTGAACCAGGAGAAGGAGGAGAAAAAGAGCCTTTGATTGGCTGCTGAATAGAATCTATGAATTCTTTTGGAGCAACTGGAGCTTCTGGGATGCCGTCATCCTCAGAGGTACTGGGAGATGAAGAATGAAAGCTTTGCATCTCGTGAGGCTTGCTACCCGTTGAACTTGGGCCTGTGGACGGTAAAGCAGGTTCTCTATCTATTGACTGAAAATCATAACCAGAATTATCATAATCATCAGAGGAGAAATGAGCATAGATCCGGGTGACAGGACCATGAGAATGTAAAATACTGTCTTTGACCTCCTCATTCAAGTTATTAACTTCCGACGGATTGTTCTTTGCTTCTGCATGAGAAAGAAGTAGTTTCTTATTTGAAACCGCAAAATCGATCACAGTAGAGCATGCACCACATCGCACTTTCTGTTTATTCTTTTCCGCAAGCAGTACTTTTTTGGGCAGCTGCAGAATTTCAAAGCAGTTACTACATGCCACCAATGGAGCACCACCAGAAAATGGAAGACATCGCCGGCCACCACTGGTTAGTACCACCCTATCTGGACGGAAATGAACAAAGCTTCCCATTTGGGGGTTAAGGTCACTTGGCCATCTGGTATGGGTTTGTGAAACATGAATGGGTGGAGGAATCGAAGTCCGAGGTTTGTTGTGATCATATGGGCCAACCATCCCGGGGTTTTCAGGATGGAGCATGGGATTGCTAGGGAAATCAGGGAACCTTTTATCGTGGAAAGCAGCAGGTGGAACTGGCACTGAGCCTCGCCGGTGGTTGTCATAGCAATAGAAGCAAGGGCAAGTAGGACGGTGAAACGACGCATTATGTGGATAAAGCTCATACGGATCAGGATTGTTTTCAGCATACTGTCCAGAAAAGTATGGAAGCGACGGTTGCTGGTATTGCCTGGGAAAGGGATGAGGAGCTCCACTGTGCATGTGGGATCCAAAAGGATCGCCATATCTGGGTAAATGGCTTGACTTATGCATGGAAGAAGAAAAGCTAGGCATAGGTATTTCATGGCCATTGGTGTAGGGAAATGGCTCCGGAAAGTGATTGAAATGAGCCCGTGCTGCAACAGGTTTACCAGGTCCAAAGTACTCCATCGAAGCCCTATTTGCCCCAGAAGAAGCACCTGCATACGAAGTGTTAGAACTACCATAAGGATCTGGAGGAACCACACCCCCATTGAGAGGAGCTTTCTCTTTCGGCTTATCAACTAAATCACCAGACCGGCTAAGTTGATCCCGCAGCTCATCCAGCTTCTTCAGAAGCTCGGCTCGATCTTGTTCAAGGTACAGAACTCTATTTGCCTCATCTGGGTCAATAGTTTTTCTCAATGGTTCCCCACCCCTATGAGAAGAACCCAAGGAATAATTTGAAGGACCCTCGTCTGGATAATTTGAAGTTGAGGACCTCATACCTCCAACATCAGTTCTTTGATGTCTTCGAACCCCCTCTTTTTCACCATTCTTCCGAGCTCGCCAATCTTCCATCCATTCCGATCTTCGGCTTGCATTTGTGGGACCAAATTGGGCATTCAAATCCCCATGTTCTCTTCCCACAGCATTCTCCAATTCATCTCTTTTCATGCTCATATCAACGCCATCCTTGACAACCCAGTTCTCAGTTGCATCTTTCACTTGCTTCCTAACAATCTCAGGATTTTTAACATTTTCCTTCTCTAAATTCCTTTGATCACACCTCAAAGAACCATCACTTGACTTAACATCAATATCAGAAGCATCACTTAACACAACTATTCCTTTATTGTCTGAATCATCTGATTTGGCACAAACTCCTCCAACCCTTTCTTCCTCCGACTTCTCGAACAAAGTATCCCCCTCTTGCCTTTTCTTGTTTGCTATAAAACGATATAAACAGTCCGATCCCCAATATTAGTGAGAGGAAAATAACCTCAAAACTAAAAAGATTTCCTGTATCTTGAATGCAGAAAAAAACTCGGGAAACATAATGCTATTCAGATTGGGATCCTAGATTATGAATTTTGTTTCTAGTAATGCGGCTACTGAGTTCCATATCTGGTTTTTCGGGTTTAATAATCTCAATCCACAAATCCAAATGATTGACAGACTGAATATTATTAACCTCGGTGTGGAATTTTTTTTTTTTTTTTTGTTTTTGGGTCCAATTCCATACCAAATTCCAAAAATTGTAAACCCTGGTCTCATTCCCTTTCGTAAATTTCCAATAACATAAACCAAAACACAAACTTCTATAAAATAAAATAAAACACAACCATCATATAAAACAAAGAACAAGGTAGCCGTTTGGTCAGAAACCCAACACGAATCATGTGACACAAAACGTAAAGTTTCTATCTTTTTCCCAGTTTTCTCACCAACCCCACCAAATAATTTCATTAACCAATAAGCTCCAAAAATAAAAAATAAAAAAGGAATCAAAGAAGAAGAAGCAAACCTCGAAGAACAGCACCACAACCACCACACTGGTAAACAGAGTAATCATCAAGCTCCGGAAGAAGATTCTCACACTTTGGGCACCGAACCAGCCTCACTGTTGCACCCGAGTCCCCCATTTGCTCATAACCCACCTCACCAAACAAACCCAGAAACAAAAAACCAAACAACAAACGACAAGTCAAACACTGTTTCCAGTCAATGTTTGGCAGCCGACAAAACCAGAGAGAAAAAGTAGCTCAGAGAAATGAGAAAGCCTTGGGTTGTTCTGCTGCAATGGTGAAATGGGTTTTCGTTTAAGGAGAAAGACAGGAAGCCTCTTTTTCTTTTGTGGGTTTTCTTTTTTCTTTTGCAGATTTTCTCAGGAACCAAACAGGGGAGAAGGAATGGTGGAGCTGGAGAAGTGGACGGGAGTGAGGTTTTTGGTGGTGGGGCCAGATAATTTCCCGGAAAACTATGAGCTGGAAAGGAAAATACAAACGCTCAGAATTTATGGAAGTGGTTTGAGAAATTCGATTCCAGTGACTGTTTGTGTTCTGAGAAAATCTCTGCATTTATGCTTCGCGTTTTTTTTTGTGTTTTTTTCTCCAAAATTGCTTTCGGACGCAGGACGCGGAGTTGGAGACGTCAGGACCGCTTTCCAACGTTTAAGCAAAACGCGACTTCCAATGAGGGCGCCTCCGGAACGACGCCGTTTCAGGAGGGTGGAGTTAACTTCGCTGGAACCGCCGTTTGTCTGGTGCCCGTTCAACATTTGACGCTTCCCGGTTTTTAACTTTATGCACCCTAACTTTACTTCCGTGAAACCAAAAAAAAAAAAAAAAACACATTATAATTACCTTATAAGACGTAATTGGATTAATAATCTCCCTTATGAATTAAGTCGGAGTGGTGGAGTTAGTCTCACATGTAAATTTCATGTACTAACAACTAACATAAAGTTATGTTTTACCCTCATATGTATGGTTCATGTTAATAATTAACCGAAATTGATGAAATTTTTAATTTTTGACCTAAATCTTAAAAGATTTCACTACAGGAGCTTGAATCCTAATTTTTTTACTACAAATGCTATTTACAACTACCTAACACTACAGGACTAATGATCCAATTAGCCTACCTTATAATTGGTCTTTTGAAAGAAAAAAAAAATGTTAATTGAGATCTTGGATTTAACAAAAAATAAATAAGCACACTCTCATTTAATTATATTCTTTATTCATAGTTGATTTATTTAATTTGATGGTAAAAAATAAATAAAAATAAGTGAAAGGTTAAAAATGGTATGAAAATCAATTCCCTTTAACAAAAAGGTGCTTGAATAATGTGGGTATCACATATTCAATTCTAATAAATTGATAGATAGTAAATGGATCTTTACTACAGTAGTGAAAATATGTAGAGTCTTTACATGATGACGTGAGTTCAAATTCAGTCATTGATTAATCTAACAAAACTATAGTTTAACAAAATAAATAAATAAATTAATAGGTCAAACTCAAAATGAGATGAAAGTTCATATACACATTGCATACCTGCCATGTAATCAAATTGAAAAATCTCATGTAAAGACCGCCGTTCCTTTTTGTTAAAATAAAAAATTTCAGATAACGAATTTTTAGTTTAAAAGCGAACTATAAACTAGTGTTAATGTTGAGAGACCAACTTATACTTTTGTCCCGTTGCAGAAAAAGAAACAAATTAAAGAGGACTGGCAGTGGCAAATCCACTTTTTTTCATCTGTGCTTTAGCTTTTTTCGGTTCTCCTCTCTTTAATTTTCTTGACTAGAGTATTTTATCCTCCTTTTGTTTCCAATAAGTGCTTTTGCAGTTTGTGGCTTTTTCTTGGTTGCGAATGGAGTGAGAAAAACACTGTTTTGGCCGATGTGAAAGTGAAAAGAAAAGAAGAAGATTAAAAAAAAAAAAAAAAAGAGATATAATAAGGGGAGGTAGATTGTCTGTCCTTCTGTTTGAGTGACTTTTTTATCCCCTCTTATTTTATTCTGTCCTTCTGTTTGAGTGACTTTTCTATCCCCTCTTATTTTATGCGATTAAAGTTAAGTTACGTCAACATTTTATATTAATTTTTTTTATAGAAATAATAAGACAAAAAACAATAGGAATATAAAATGTTAACGTGACTTAACTGTGACCGTACAAATAAGAGGGAATAGGAATAGCACCCAAACAGGAGGGCAGACAATCTGCCTCCATAAAAAAGGAGGGTTTTTCTAACAAGTCTAGTGAGAGACTGCTAGTCTCTCCCTCTCTTTATACGATTTCAGTGTGTGAAAAATAGTGATCGATCAAGGAAAAATGATCTGGCGATGATCTTTTTTTTGGGATACGAAGAATTCTATGATTGTATTCGTTTATCATACATTATACGATCAAGAATTATTTTATATTTAAAATTTAAAATTAAATATAAATAGTATCTAACAAAAATTAATCGCACGATATATGATAAATGAATACAATCATAGAATTCTCTAGATTCCAAAAAAAAAAAAAAAGAATTTGACGAGAATCATTTTCCACCGATCAAATATTATAATATTTTTTTAAATATTTAATTATTTATATTTTAACATTTGATAAACCAAGGTGTATTTTCAGCACAGTTGAAAATCTCTCCAATCACGCATCTCTTTTACTGCCAGATTTGACTTTTGAGCCAATTGAGTCGTCAGATGACAATAGATGAAAACAGAAAGATTGGTGTTGTTTTAATTGTTTTAATTGTTTTAATGAATCCAAATATTTCATGTTACAAGCTGGAATTTTAATGGCACAACCAAAGTTAGGGTCCCAATTCCATGTTACGTGTCCGTGCAAATGAAAATATTCCAATATTATCTACAGTAAGTGGCCTAATGGTAAGGGCAGAAATTGCAGCTTCCCAATAAACATAAAAATGTGAGAGGTTTTGGATTCAATGCTCCGAGCTGATGAGTCTACTTGACTATGAGCACCGATATAGTGAAATTTCTCATAACTCTTCCGGACCCCGAAAATGATAGATATGAGTGACTTACCACCTGTTGTTTCCTTTTAAAAGAAAAGGAAAATATTCCAAACTAAGATAACATTCTCTAGTGACAAATTCTAAATCACTTTCAAGACAAATTTGAACACAAAGCTCATAGAATATTGAGAGAATTATGCATGATGAATAAAAAATGTAATCCTCGAGTTGCCACTAATTCATATTGGACACAAATCGGATGCCGCGACTGAAAAGCACATTCAAGACAACAAATTTATACCGAAGCTATATTGAGATGAGTCAAGTGAATGAGTGATATATTGTCACCTTATATCAAATTAAGTACCATTAAATTAATTAAATTAAATTTGAGTTGCTAGAGTTAAAGAGGGATGTAGTTGGGCGAGTCAGGCCCACTTATTTCCTTGTCCATCCCCTAGGAGAGCAAACCCAACTACCCCTACCTCCAAACCCAAAATCCTAAAACTCCCACCCCCAAAATACTTCCTTGACGAGGTATATGCCCCAAATTTTGGGCTTTTTGGTTCACCCTTTGGTGACATCCTAAGGGTAATAGAGCATGTCCCGCCTCTAACGGGTCGATAACAAACCACCTCGTGAAATTACAAAATAACATTGCACATAAATATATGATCGTATACAAATTTAATGTATTGTGTGTATTATATTCACTTTTGCAGATTTTTTTTTTTTTGTATGTGAATGGAACTCCAAAATAACATTTTTAAAAACTGTATAACCAAATAGTATCAGTACAACATAAATAGAATATTTTAAAGAGTGATTTCTTTAAAAATCAATAAAATTTATAATATTTCTTATATTTTTTTGTATTTAGGACTAAGTCAACCAACATAGGACATTGCGTTGCAGTTTTGTGGATTTAGACCCTGCATTGCAATTTCTATTTTATTGTAGGCGAATTAGTGATTTCAAGTATTGAACTTTAGTATGAGTGGTTTTGGCTCATTAGTTGTTGGTGGGTCGGATCCTCCCTTTATGGCTTGTTCTATAAGGGTTTTGTGGCTCCTCCTGACCGATCCGTGGGGGCACCACCTTCCCTGACCATACCTATGACGGCCTTGCCTTGCTTGGCTCACTGTTGTGGCGGATCTCTCTTGAAGCGGTAATGTTGCAGCTGGTTGGATGGCCTAATCGTTAGTGACAAGCCAACCGGAGGATTACGTTCTCGGGTTAGGGTAAATCAGTGTAGGTTTGTTTGTACCGCATTTAGCGGCTAATGTCTTGCCTTAGCGAGTGCCCCGCATGTGTGTGGTGGTTTTGATGTGACCTTGCTTGTTAGCTATAGTTTAATGTGGTTTTGCTTGTGTGGGGGTGACATTATGTGTCCTCCGATATAAGTCTCTTCCTTCTGTCGTCTTTGTAACCGATTTTGTATTGGGGTGTTTGTGCTAATGCGCGCGTTTCTGGTAGTTAATTAGGGAATTATCATCATTGCTTGTTTGTGCGAATTAACTCCAAATCAAATATTTGGTCATTAAAAATTGTACCCATACGGCAACCGTTATAATTGTTAATGTTATCGTTATTAATGGAAAATCATAATCGTTTCTTGTTAAAAAAAAATGACTAAAATCTAATATCAGATGTGACTAATTTAATAGACCATCGTACAATCCAAGAACCCAAGTAGGTCTAAGTAGCTGTAAAACATGGAGAATAATATAATATGATAATTAATAGACCATCGTGCAATCCAAGAACCCAAGCAGGTCCTAGCCCTAAGCCTATTTCTCTTTCTCTTGTTCTACTTCCCCATTTATAATCTGTGCTGTTTTATTGCTGCCTTGCCAAATTTAAATTATATCATCAGTCCAAAAAATTGATCACTGACATATGGATAATTAGTAAAGTTTTCATTAATTTATGACTGAAAAAAAAAACCTTATTTAAGGCACCATAAAAATTGACGCCGAACGCATCACAAAAGCAATGTTTTAAAATATTTATCGAAAATCGTACATGGCAAAGAAATAACTAAGTTATGAGTCCGAATCTTTGTCATATTTTATTTGTGAGGATTTTAGAAATTCATAAACCGTATCAGTTTATCGTATATTGCATGGTTAGAAATTATTTTAAATTTTTTATTTAAAAATAAATATAAACAGTACTTGACAAAAACTAACCAGACGATGTACGATGAATAGACATGATTCACGAATCCTCAGAATCCTCATAAAAAAAAATCCGTAGGGGATCATGTTGGGTAAGTTATAAGTAAATGTTCCTCAAGCCCGCAGGACCTTTCTCTTTCGGTAAGGGTGGACGTTTTCTGTTCTACCTCGTCCTCCTCCAAAGAACTAATGGCTTATTAATCCACGTCATGAAAATAAAAATAAAAGAACAGATGAAGAGAATTTTCAAAAGAGAAGAACTACAAGCATATTTATGAAGACTTACGATTAGGAAAGTCGATTCAAACAATGATTTTGGCAGATCTAACTGTTTATAAAAGTGATTTCAACCTAAAATTTATCCTTCACCCGTGCTTCATGCCACTTCACCCATTCATATGCTAATTTAAAATTCTACTGTGACGGTGGCACTTATAAAAACTGTTATCCCAAAACAAATGTTCATATGCACAGAATATAGTCTTCTGCATAAAAAATTAAACAACACAGAATATAGTCACGGTGTCATTTACAGCTATATATTAGCAAAGTCCAAATTTGAAAAAAAAACTTTTATAGTAAAATATTATATATGAAGATAGTGTTTGATAAAAAATAAAAATAAAAAAAAAACAAACAGATTGCAATTTGCTTTGGCAATTGTATGTTACAGAATGCCATTATGGATTTAAATTTAAGTAAGATTATCAGTTTTCAGATCGTTCTTTAATTTGGACGTGAAGGTTTTGTTCGTTTTATTTACCATTTAAAAGTCTATTACAACAAAATAATAACTGATCATTGATCATACATGTAGAATCTTGTCACGCTGGCATTTATATATCCAAAATTTTGAAAGACGATTAAGAGAACATTGTTATGCAGATATTAGTACTGTTCACAACAAGATTACACAGATTTCCTTGCTTTAACAATTTGTACGTCCAGTATTAGACATTTTAGATTTAAAGCAAATTACCACAGTGAAAACATCAAAATAATAATCCTCAAAATTGTTCTGCACATGAACGTTATATGAAACTGTGATGAAACTAAAAAAAAAGTACTCGTATAAAGTTCATGAATTTATATATAAACTTTGGAAAAGGGGAGCCGTTTCATATATATATGACCATTGGCTCAGAAATAAGACTGAACAAAGGAAAACAAAATCAAAATTGTATTTCTTTTTTGTCTTCATAATTACTGCAAATGAGAAAAATGTATAAGAATGAGAGGAAAATAAATAAATATTTATACACTTGTGTTTTCTGTCACCTGCATTGATCCTTTTGCCTCCACAGACCAATCATATTGCAAAACCCAGAAAACCCTAGTTTCCTTTTCTTGGCCTTGTCCTTTCCTTCTCCAAAGAAAACCTTCCTCTTCCAAATCTTCCTAATCCCCACAATGGATGAAGATGACCCTTTGGCCTCCCTTGTAGTACTACTTCTCATATCTGATGATAGAGTGGAAGCCATGCCTGATGAAGGATGAGTACAGAAATCGGCGATGAACCGCCTGGATCCTCCAAGAGAATATGGCAATGCCATTAGATGCCGTTCGATCAGATGACTAACTGAGACCAATTCATAGGAGTCGTATAAAGGGCTCCCACAATCCCATACGCTCAGTTCTTCGTCTTCTTTGTGATGTTCTTCATTGCCTCTCAATCTTTGTTGCATATTCTCTTGGTCTCAAATTTTTCTTGGCACCTAGACTAATGTTTTTAGAGACTAATAAATATAAGAGAGTGTATGATTTAGGCTGACGAGTGCCAATCATGCATATTCTTTGTGTCCAACTAAACAGATTCTCTTATCTTTTCAAGTAAAATAGTTTTAAAGTTTAGGTTGGCATTTTAATCGGCACACCATGTTTTGGTGGATGCACCCCTATATACCTTTAGAATTACTACCTTGCCCTTTAGATGGAGAATTTTTTCTTGTTTTGATTAGATATTTGATAAGGATATCATTGTCTTTTACAAGAAGCATGACAGGGGGATATCATTGTCTTTTACAAGAAGCATGACAGAGGGGGCTGATTATTCATATGGGGGATAAGACAATAAGCAAATCTCATTTGATCCTCCAACTTTCACACACAGGTGCTCTTCACCAATCTACATTTAGAAATGTGTATGGTTTTAAAACACTACAGAAAGAGAAGAAATTAATTAGGGTATCAATAATGTATCTTGTTTTTCTTCTTAGGCTAGGATACTGATGACAATTTTTTCATATGTTGTACTTATACAAGGTAGCAAACTCTATATTAATATTGCACTTCAGAAGATAAATGTTACGTATCAAGTTCTTATAGCTTTGGAAGGTTACGAAATCATAAAGGATCATTTCTATGGAGTCATTCTAAATTCACAGATTCAAATGACTTTTAAAGTTAAATATCTTTCTTTAAACTATGGATCCTTGTAAGTCGTTGCTTCAAATCCATTCAAAATGCACTGGCACTTTCAAATACATTCAATCCAATATTTTCTTTTACTTTTTGAAGATCCTAGTGTATTACCATCACGCCACAAGAGAAACTGAAGGAAACTCATCTTCAAATCACGGATGTCCTCGATTAGACGTCCAGTACCACTTAAGCAAGCCTTTGTCGAGTTGATGGCCTCCACTCCACAGACCCTTTTGCACAAGTTCAAGCACAACAGTTCTAAAACTCGAACATATACTCCTTCGGAAATATTTCCTGTAGCACATAACTTCTGTTAACTTGTAAACATTAAGTAGGAATCTAACATTAGACTGTTTTCGGGCGTTTTCAACGAAAGAAAACAATTTCTCCTTGTTTTTGTTCATTTGAAACTAGATATACAAGGATCCTATTAGCTTTACTCCCCTGTATATATCAAAGGAAACAATATATATGCTGGGAATAATTTCCGAAGATTCTATTGTATTATAAAGGTTTGCATTGTCATACTCTAATTTAAATTGGGTTAGAGTTTTGTCTATTGTGAAGAGAGTGATCCAGAGTCATGTGGCTCCGGTTCCGTTATTAAACAAAATGGGGGTGCAACTTGGCTCAAAGTTAACACCACGACATTACATGTGATGTGGTTTTGATTGTCAACATCCGCTTTCATGAGAGAGACCCATACTTCCATGAAAACAACACTTCGATCGACCTGTAAAGTTTTTTTTTTCTTCAGTTGAAATCCTTTGTGGATCTCACTCTCCGAAGTCCAAGGATCAAGGAATCCGGACCAATCAAATTGAATCTGACGATTCCATTAACCCATTCCGCTGACTCATCTCACATAAACCTAAGTCTAGATCTCTCTCTCTTGAACGGTCCAGATTTCCTGGTCCTTAGGCTCTTGAAAGTGAGATCCGAAGAAGATCTCAGCTTGTTTTTCTTGATCGTTCACATAAATTATGCAAGTTCATAGCAATAAGTAGTTATTACTTAAAGGATTTAGGGTTAACATTCTAATTTCTTGTTATTTATTTTGAGTTCATAGTTATGATTTAAGGATTTAAGTTCATAGTTCAATCATTGTCACTGTAATCAAAATACTATTTTCTCGTCCCTAATTTTGAGTTGAAGATTGACACAGAGTACTAGACACTTGAAAAAGCTTATAAAACCAACACATTACAAATTCAACTAACGTCATATGAGACATATCTGTGTTTAGAAAGAGATTTAAACTTGAAATCTATCATCATCCCACACCACTTGAGCTACCTAGGGCGGCATGAGACATGTTTACTGTGTGATAGATAGAAAACTAATGCCTTAAAAAAGCTAAAACAACCGTGGACTGATTTTGGAAACGACAAATGTGTTCGGTTTTGAGCTTGTACTATTCACTTAATCATAGGCAGTGCTAAAGAAGCTCCTAACCACATTGCCACACAAAATCTGCAAAACCTTCTTGTTGTTAAGCCCTACACATCTTGGTGTTTTGAACTGGCTAGCAGCAGCTCCTTGAGCTAGGTAATGGATTAGAATCTTCTGGAAGGTTCCCTTCCGAAGAATTCGAAGCTCGAGCGGGCCTATGGTGTTGACCTTGCGCGAACTCATGTATCCCACATCAACAAAAGCTTTGTCCAAACAGTTGCAGCACTCGCTAAGAACCTGATGGTTTGGTTCACCATTGAGTTCCCAAAATATGACATAGTGACCAGGATCCGTGGACAAGTCCACATGGCTTGAGAAATCAACAACTTCCAACTTTTCTGCAGCTAAAAGCTTTGCAGCTTCTTCGACGGATAGCTGCAAATCTTTTTCAGTGTTCTTGTCAATGTTGATTGAAAGCAGAAGATTGCTCCGGCACACGAATTTGAGCTCTGGGGTTGAGTTGTAGAACCCCACAACTTTCACAATATCCCCTAGTCTGTAACGGTACAAACCTGCATATAAATTTGATTAGATTTTTAAACACAACTACGGATCTTTTGGCTGAATTCATGCATAAATAACAAGATTTCTGTGATGGAAAATGAAGGCATGGTGTATAAAAGTTGGATTATCTCTCAGTCTACATTGACGAAAAAAATTTCAGTGGGGTTACCGAATCACCTGCAACACTAGTGAGGACCACCTCATACTCTTCACCAACTGTGACTTCAGTGAGTCCCACTGGCTGCTCACCGCTGTTGTTCCTCAGAGGGATGAACTCATAGTACCCAACATTTGGGATCACAGCAAAAGTGGCCAACTCCGGGGGCAATTTTGGGTTGACATTTGCCCCAACCCATCCTTCAGAAGAACCATAGTCTGCACTCAACAATGGCAACTCCCCTGCATAGTGCCTCAATTTCTTCAAATAATGCTCCATGGACCCTGTCATGATCCCATAGATGTACTTGACATTGGGAAAAAGTGCTGGTATTAATCCATACCAGTTACTCAATCCGGAACATTTCCCATGAATCAAATCAGCCAATTTAGGGTTCGGGCTGAGCAGTTTTGAAACAGCTGATCGGATTGATGGCTCTGTGATTCGGTCACTGAGGACCCCGTCTCGAATGTCAGCACATAGTTCTTCCCACACCAGCTCAAAGGTTCTGAATGCAAGGACAATGCTGTGAGCAAATGCTGAAGATATCATCTGAACTTCGTCCCTGAATATTATGCCACACAAGAGATGGCAATACAAAGATTGTTGGAAATCAGGGCCGAATATTACTTCGTCAGGGCTGCAGCATTGAGATTGCATTGTTTTCATTGTGGTTTTGAACTTATGATTGAGGTAAACGTTGGTGGTGGCAGTTCCGACTGGCAAACCACCTTGCGTCTTGAACTGCTTGCTGCCATAGATGATCTGCAGGGCCTTTCCATTCGCAATGGGGTACTCCCTGAACAATAGGCATAGTTTTCGATCATCAGAAGAATTGAAGGAATAAAATTGAAAGATGAGAAAGTACTAAGCTGTTTTTCCTAACAACTGTATCGAGGATAATATAGGATTAGGTGAGAAGAACTACACATTCCCAAATTATCGGACTAAACCTAGTCCAAATCCTCTGGACACCCACAACAAGCCAAAAAAAGGAGCATCGATACCTGTTTCTAAACGCGAAAGAAGTTTGAAATATTTGCATGGTAGTTTCCATCAATTCGTCGGTGAAAGGCAGGAACTTTGGCCTTCCCTGAGTAGTACCAGAGCTGCATATGTTGTACAACATCTCAGAAACCGAAAACTTCTCCAACACAAAATAAAAAAAAATCCAGTCCAACGGATGAAGCAACAAACAAAGAAAACTGATGGATTTCGGAACTCGAAGGTACCTCACTGAGAAGGATGGGACTGGTTTCCCAGTGAGGATGGGAGATGAATCACCCTCTGCAATTCTCTGAATATAGGGCTCCAAATCCTTGTGAGTAACAAGCGGCACACAAGCCTTGAAACTCTCTGGATCAGTTCTTCCATTCAGCCCTAAACCCTGCAAGTACTCCGCGGATCCGTTTTCTTCCAAAATCTTCTTCAGGGTTTTTCTCTGAACCCTCTCAGCATCCTTCGTCATTGCTTCAAAGTCCTCTATGCTTTTCTCCATATCGAACTCGTCCAACTTCTCCGACATCTTCACAGATTCTGACTTCTGCAGAACAAAAATTGGTTCAACACCAAAATACAGCTACATTTGAAATAATCAATATTTAGGGTGGCAGACAGATATAAAATGCTATGAGAAGGTAAAAAATAATGATGATTCAGATGCTCAGACACCTGTGAAGAAACGGTTGGGAGAATTCAAGCAACTTAGTGAGTGAAAGTAGGAAGAAAAGTACCTGTGAATTGAAGGCCGAGGGAGAGACAGAGGAAGAAGAAGAGAGTGTTCTGTTCTTTGGGTTTATAAGGGATGATAACAGACATAGAACTTGATGTGGTTTTTTCTTGAGTGAAAGTAGAGAGAACATGGTTGCCGTTTTCTTTTTATAGAGAGAGAAAGCAGGAAAATTTTGATTTTTGAGAGGTTTTGGGGGGTTGGGGATCCAAAGGCTGTGACTGAGTGAACATGCATGCGCACAATTTGTTGTTCCATATCCTATCCTGATCAATTATTCGCTGAGGTGTTTGTACTGCATCCTTCTGGATTGTTTCAAACTATATAGCGACGCATCAACCTAATTGAAAACGTGTTCCATGGTCAGAACACATTAATTCGGGTATTACAAGTCCCAGGGACTTTCATATAAATTTTTGTACCCATATTCCCATAAAGATACACAGTGTTTTAGCAACTTCCACTGCTGACCGTCAACACTTCAGATATATATATATATATATAGGAAACCTTTAAGGGAAGGGATCCTCATTTTTTTTTATAAAAATGGGGATTAATTGTAGGGTCCACACCTTATTGAACTTTAACTATCCAAATCGTGTATTTTTCAAATTGCACCTCATAGATCATCCTTGCAAAATATTAGCCAAATTGGAAATGTTTAAGACATCTAATTGAGTTCAAAGAAATTAACGAATATTTTGTCATATAAGAAATAATGAAATTTTATCTTAATAATTAAATGGGCAAATGATTTTGGATTGAATTGAATTTTTGCAAGGATGATCTATGAATCGAGACTTACGGATAGACAGTTCGGAAAGTTAAAGTTTGATGTGTAGTGGGCCCCACACCTAATCCCCATTTTTTGAAAAAAAAAATGGGAATCCCCTTGCATAAAGGACCTGTACATACATACATACATACATACATACATACATATTAACAGAAGCTTACTTGATAGATGACTGATAATAATGTTTTGAAATTTGGATCCCTGTTTACTTTGTGAATGAGATAAGAAACAAATACTTTTGTTATAGAATGCTTAAGATTAATTAGGAGTGTTGGATCATACATATTATAATGAAAATAATAAAGTTAAAATAATACGTAAAATAATTGTTGAAAATAGAATTCCAAAATTACTTTATATAAATTTTGAAAATCACTTATAAATGACCTGGTACTGTTACTGAAATAAGAAATTGATGCACGCAGACATCTCTCTGAATGAGTTGCAGAAATTAAAAGTGTTTACAATTTCTCTTCATACATGATGAGCTCAAAGAAGCTTTGAAATTGAGAAAATAAAATTTGAAATTAACAAGCCCTTCTTTTATAACCAGGAGAATGAGGCATGAATGATTGCAAAAGTGACTGTAGGAGCATAGAGTGATTGTGGAAGCAAGGGCTAGATGAATGTTAGTTCATGTGTGATAGTGGTTTGTCTGAATGACTAATATTTTAACTGTTGATCTTGCACATAGAGTAATTATCAGTACATGGACTATGGATGAATAGTGTCTTGTCAGTTTATGGTAGAACTTGCATGCAGAATGATCATTTGCACAAGGGCGGCATTGTAGATGAATAGTAATTTATTGAATTATTGTTTGGATTTCTGTAATGAATGAATAATGATTGCAAAAATTAGTTTTAACTTCTGGTTAGTTTACTCATAAGGTCTTGACTTAATAATCCGCCCATCTGAACTTCTGCGCTTCTTTTACTATTTTGGTTTTAATCGTAGTGGTCGACTTCTAGAAGGAAGCATCTGAAGATTCTTAAGACAAATCATCTTCAATTTCAAAATCTAATTGGGCTTCTTGGGAAAGAAGTTGGTGACCTAAATACATAAGTTTTGCAACTGACTTTCCTTTGAAGTTGATTTTGACCTCCTTGGAGGGAAGATGAAAGGGAAATCTCTGAGAGTGATTGTGGTGGAGAAACTGGAGATTACTCAATTAAGAACTCTTAAGGACCTGGTCGATGATTCGTTATTAATTGAATTTGTCCCACAACTTGACTGAGATGACTATAAAAACTTCTTCATAATTGACATTATATCCCCATTTTAAGATCTGTGGCACCTTGTATTTGGCCATGAAGTGTAAAAGAATAGAAAATCTTTCATCGTATTTGTCTTTCTTATAGTGAGACTGGAAATACATAACTTTTTGCATGAGGTTTTTCGAAATGACATCGACTATTGGCTTATGAGGCATCTAGAAACCAAGCTGGGAAGTTAAGCCTTAATTTATTGTTAAAATTGATAAACCAAGAATGACTGAAATCCTCAGTTTGATAGAAGAAAATGTTAGTCCATGCGTTAACGTAATCATAGTAAATATATTGAATATTTGGTAGCTGGGGGAGGTTTGTATTGATGAATGAAAATACCTCATTTTGACTGGGATAAGACTTTTCTTATGTGAATGGAATGGTAAAGAATTTTGGTGTGGTCAGCAGAACTCCTAATTGGTTTAATATATATTGACTCTGTTTCAAATAAGATGCTTTTGTAAGAATTTAGTATTTTGAATGAATATCCCAGAGAGTAATAGAAACCTGGGGAAACCAGGCTTTGGCTAACTTTTCTGGTGTTTTGATGTGACTGAACTTGGTTGGGATACTAAAAATGTAACATCCCACATCGACCAACGGAGAAGGGGTGATGTGCCTTATATGTACATGCCCACCTCCATATAGCATGAGGCATTTTAGGAACTCATTGGTTTCAGATTCCATCGGAACTCCGAAGTTAAGCGAGTTCGGGCAAGAGCATTCTCAGGATGGGTGACCCCTAGGAAGTTCTCGTGTGAGTTCCCATAAACAAAATTGTGAGGGCGTGGCCGGTGCCCAAATCGGACAATATCGTGTTACGACGGAGTTGAGATTGGGATGTGACAGAATGGTATCAGAGCAACTCTGCCATGTGGTGCGAGTGTGCCGACGAAGACATCAGACCCCTAAGGGCGGTGGATTGTAACATCCCACATCTGCCAACGGAAAGGGGGTGATGTGCCTTATATGTACATGCCCACCTCCATATGGCATGAAACCTTTTGGAAACTCACTGGCTTCGGATTCCATTGGAACTTCGAAGTTAAGAGAGTTCGGGCGAGAGCATTCCCAGGATGGGTGACCCCTAGGAAGTTCTCGTGTGAGTTCCCGGAAACAAAACCATGAGGGCGTGGCTAGGGCCCAAAGCGGACAATATCTTGCTACGGTGGAGTCGAGGCTGGGATGTGACAAAAAAAGTATTTAGTGGGAGATTTTTTTAATGTAAAGGATGTTTTATTGTAATTTATTACAATCTGGATGAAATTCTGATTGGTGGCAGGATAGATTATACAAACTTACTAAGGCTGATTGGTAGTTTGGTATAATATGCCCTAAAGTAGAACCCAGGGGAGTAAACATGTTGACTGAACTACTGGATGTATAAGGGATGAGGGTTGACTTTTGCTTTGCTAATTTGAGTGAGGCTAGAAGCCTTCTAGTTGACTGATTACTATCAGGCTTCTTTCTTGACATCGTTTCCTTGCAAGAATTCTCTAGTTAGAAAATTGAGGATGAAATTTTGACTAATAATATTCGTATGATCCATTCTAGTCACCAATTAGAAATTCATCCCAACATGCAAGAAACTACAGTAAAACATCGTTTTACATTCAAAAATCTCCCAACGAATACCTTTCCAATATTTCAACCGCTTTCAGTCACATCAAAATACCAAAAAAGTTATCCAAATTCTTGTTTCCCCCGGGTTTTCACGACTCACTGAGAGATTCATTCAAAATACTCAATTTTTGTAAAAGCATCTAATTTGAAACGGTGTCAATGTCTATCAAACCTATTAGGAGTTTCGCTGACCAAACCAAAATTCTTTACCATTCCTTTCACATAGGAAAAGTCATCTCCAAGTTAGAACAGGGTATTCTCATTCATCAATACAAACCTCTCCATTCCTAGCTACCAAATATTTAGTATAATTACTATAATTATATTGATACATGGACTAATATTTTCCTCTATCAAACTCCCCACCTTGGTCTTCCAAGTGGTAGATGTTTCATGGGCTAACAATCAATGTCATTTTGGAAACCTTGATGCAAAAAGTCAGGCATTGCTAGTCTCACTGTAAGAAAGACAAATACAATGCAAGATTCCCTAGTCTCATTTCTTGGCCAAATACAAGGTGCAATGAATCTTAAAATGGGATATGATGTTTGTTATAAAAAAAAGTTTTTAGTGCCATATATGTCCAATGGTGGAACAAATTTAATCAACAAGGAATCATTGACCAAGTTCACAAAAGAGTTGCCGATTGAGCAATTTTTGGTTCCTCCAACACAGTCATCTCAAACATTTCCCTTTCCTCTTTCTTCCAAGGAAGGTCAAAATCAACTTCCTAAAAAAGAAAGTTAGTTCCAAAAGTTATAAATTTAGCTCACCAGCTTCTTGCCCAAGCAGCCCAGTTAGATTATGAAAATGAAAATGATATGTTTTCAGAATCTTCAGATACTTTGTCCCAGAAACTAACCATTACTGTCCAACCAGACCAGTAAAAGAAGAACAAAAGTTCAGATGGGCAGATTGTCAAGATAACCAAGCCTTTATGAGAAAACTAACCAGAAGTTAAAATTAATTTTCAATGACCACTATTCGTCCAAGACAGAAATTCAAACAGTAAACCAACAAAGTACTATTTATCTGCAGTACCGTCCTTATGCCAATAATCATTTTGCATAAAAGTTCAAACGTAAACCGACAAGACACTGTTCATCCATAGTACAGTTATACCAATAATTACTTTACATGCAAAATCAACAGTAAAAAATTTAATCATTCAGACAAACCACTATTCATGCATGAACCAACAATCATCCAGATGCATGAACCAATAGTCATCCAGCCCATGCTTCGGCATTCACTATGTGCTCTTATAATCAACTATGTAATCATTCATGTTTCATTCCCCTGTCTATAAAAGAAAGGTTATGAGGCCTAAGTTAGCAAGTTAATTTCAAATTTTGTTTTTATCAATTTCAAAGCTTCTCTGAGTTCCTTTTGTATCTAGAGAAAATTGTAAACACTTTTAATTTTTGTTGTTGATGCACAAAATCAGGTGGATTTTGGAACAATGTAGAACCTATTTAGATACGCTCAAATGACCTTTTCTCATAATTAGAATGTATATAAACATATTCCGGTCTGGTCAGGTATGAATGAATTTATATTCATGGAATCGACTCAATTATTATATTATAGATTATAAGTTCATAACCTTAGCCCATTCCTATTTTGGGCAGAACAAATCTACATATTCTTGGATTCCAGTTAGTAAGAGGGATCTCGAACTAAGAAATAGATTCTAGAAGCTAGAATAGGGTAAAATCAGGTTCATTAACATTTCTGGTATAGTGAATGTTATCACACATACAATCATACTCAATTCAATGGAATTGTTTGATCTTAAAAGAGATCTTCTATAATTTCGCATGTATCACTAAGGGTGTATAAATATGTAAAGAGATAGAGATAGGGAAGTATACACAGGATGTATATGGTTTACTTTAAGTTGGGCTATGTCCACGAGGGTAGAGAAGTTTTCATTAATAATGTAGAGTTGACATAATACAAAGGTTCAAGCATAATCATCATTAGTGCGTTCTAGTAATGAAATAAGTACAATAATGGCATTAGGGATGAATTGAAGGAGAACGATCTCCTTTTATGGTTGAGGAGAATGGCGTGCTTTCGTCCATGGTCGATGTGAGACTCTAAAAGCTTTATTCTGATGGTCATACGTGTTACGTTGGGATTGACTTCCTGGTTAGAGAGAAACTCATATGCTTTGACATAGGTGCCTCAACACGAGTCATTCAGTGGGTCAGTTCAGGTATAAAGTTGATCGGTGCTCAATAGTTGTGGGATTGATGAAGTACGATACAATCATCCGCAACGCATAAGAGATGTTTGCATGTATCAATTTCTCATTTCAGTAATCAGTACCAGGTAATTTGTAAGGGATATAAAAATTTATAGGGAAATTGCCAAAAATGACCCATTTCCTTAATCTTAAGACTTAAATAAGACAAACTGGCCATGACAAGCCATGCACACCATGCACAAAGCCAAAATGATGAAAATACCCATATAAAATAGTAGAAATTCACAACTCATTGCATCATTTTTCTAATTTTGAAGAGAGAGGTGTGAGCTCTAGGTTTTTCGATTAAGCTCAAATCTGTGAGTATATCATGTGCATGTTGTGTAATACAGTGAGCATATCCTAAAAAATTCATCCAACAAAACACCAATTTTTGTCAAGTTTTAGTAAACACCATCACAACATTCAAACAAGGTAGGGAATCCCATGATATAGAAGAGGGAGAAATTGATTAAATTTTGTTTCACTATTACTTCATACAGCTTATGGGTTTATTCTCCCCTTCCCCAAATATGAAAAAGCTCGCTTCTTTAATCCCACTAATTTGCAAATATTGGAAGGAAGAGAGTAAACAACAAGTGAGTTTTCTTACTTTTAGTCAATAACAAATGAGTTTTCTTGTTTTGGTGGTGTTGACCCCTCCTGCCCCAGGTTGTGGAGAGAGAGAGAGAGACTGGGCTTTGTTCCCAGCATGTAGCAGACACCAGCAGTTGACTGGGCTTTGTTCCCAGCCTTGAGGCGAGTCTAGTGGTGGTGGTCTCGAGCCTCGATTGTTTGCCATTTTGCTGGAAAATGGCCGAAAAAGTCGCAACCCGCTTGGGTTTGAATCCTAATGATTAGGGATGAAATTCGTGACAAGGCTAGGTGTTTTGGACTTATGAGAACAAGATGAAATTGGTGGTGGCTTCGTTTTGGACAGTGTTGGTCGGGACAACTGTGCACCATGAGTGCACAATGAGCACGGGAGATAGAATGCATGAGGGGGAAAGTGAGAGAAGAGAGAGAACCAAGAGAGTGGGAGAGAGATCTTCGGATAAAGGTGCAAATGACCTTTGGGTGGGAGGAAATAATCCATTTTTATAGAAGGGCAATTAAGTCATTTCAAGGTGTAGAAAAAAATCTTATTTCTATCCTATTGTTGTGCATGGTGCGTGCATGCTCTGTGCATATTCCGTTTGTCCTAATTCAGTTCTAAGATTAAGAAAATGGGTCATTTTTGGTAATTTTCCAAATTTATATAAAATAATTGCGGAAATTTATTTTCAACAATTATATTGCATCATTATTTTGAATTCATTATTTTCATCATAATATGTGTGATCCACCACTCCTAAATAATCTTAAGCATTCTAGAACATAAGTTTTAATTTGTTTCTTATCTCATTCACAAAGTAAACACGCATCCAGATTTTCATACTCTACTATCAGCTTAGTCACAATCAATAACCCAACTATAATACGTAGTAATTAGCGACTTATTAAGTGATTTAATTCAGATTAAAAAAGATAATGGGACTTAAATTAAAATTTACCGCCCTCACTTCAAGGGCTTTTTAGTATAATATTAGGGCATTTTTCTTTTTGTTTTTTAGTATTATATTGGGATTTTTGAGTCTTCATCAAAGACATCATTTTCTATTTTTTTTAATACATTTATTCAAAAAATTGCCCATGCATATAAACGAACAAGTTAATTATGATTTATGTGAGAGAGAGAAAAAAAAAAGAAATGAAATAAGAACTTATAATTGAAGATTGTGATGCTCATTTTTATGAGAGATTCCTTCCGATCACTAATAGAAAACTGCTTATGCAACAAACTTTGGGTGACGAAGCAAATTTCGTGACCCAAGAAACCTTTGCGCGACTAAAGATGTGCTTTGTTGCACCAAATGTTAATGGCAATTAAAAAAAAAAAAACCAAAAACTTTGCAAGACAAAGAGTTTCATCGCACAACCATTACTTGACGTTGCACTTTATCTGTCCTGTATACTTTGAAAAAAAATCCGCGGTAAAATGAGGATTTGGTGCCAATTTTTGCATAGCAAAAGAAATTCTTGCACGACGAAATAATTTGTCACTTAGTAAGAAATGCGTGACAAGCTTCCTTCATACTTCATTGCACAAAGTTCCAAAAAGATAGTGGGAAAATAATGGCAGAAAATTAATGGGCGATGAAGATGGAACTTGAGGAGATGAAAGGCTTCGTCGCACAAGGGTTCACGAGATTCCAGATTAAAATCTCATATCTGCACCATTCTCTCCTCATTTCTTCTCTTCCTCATCTTCTTCCCCAATTCCCAACGTTTTTTTCTCCCCCAAACTCCCAAACTTCATTCTCCCCCATATCCTAACCTTCTTTCCTTTTTTCCTACTCTCACCATCGATGGTCGAAGATATCCATTGTAAGTCTCTATTTCTCCTAATTAAGAAAAAAAAATTTGTGTTTTCATAATTAGTTTCAGTTCATGTCTCAAATTTTGTGGGTTTGCGAATTTATGAAAATTATGTGGGGCATGGGGGATCAGGTGCGGAGGGGATGTAGAATCCATGATCTTTGTTGGTGGGGGAGGGGAATGGGGTGGGGTTGGGATACATGGTTGCATGATTTCTAGCTAATTAAAATAACTGAAATTATAATTTTGAAGATGTGCGTTGGTAATTTCATCTAATTTCTTGCAGCTCCAGCTGTTTTTCCAGATGACCATACATCTGATAATGCAGCGATTGTGACATGTGACGGACAAAGATCAGAGACAGGTAATTCTCAATTTGTATGAATTTTACGGTTGTTTTTTTGTTGGAAAGCTTTGTTGTATAATTAAAATAAAAGTTTATTTTTTTACTCATTTGGTTGTGGCAAATCTTGTTTGGATGTGGACAATATGTATAAAGTTTGTACGCTATGGAAAATTTTAACCTTTAGGGGAGGTTATGCTGATTTTTCGATAGAATTTATGTTTTCTTTTGAATATTTTTGTTTTCTCGTAGGGAATAAAAAAAAATGGAAAATGTCTCGTAGGGTCAGGTATCTGATAAATGATCATCGGATGTGCATCAACTATGATTCCATATGACAAATGGAATATGAGAGGGAGGTGCACGCCAAGCCTATGGACAACAAAGGGGCACTAGTGCAGAACAATTGTCCTATGGAGTGGTCATCTTGGAAAAAAAGTGTCAGAGGAGATGAAGAAGTCGTTGAATGAGCTATCAATAAGTATCAGTTAGTTATTTAATGATCATTTTTTTATATAATAACTATTATGATTATTAATATTTTCATGTTTTTTGGGCATAACAAGCGTACTTTATTATTGATGATAACGGTACCAACATGATGAATTACATTGATGACACCTTCAAGAGGCATTACCACGAGGCGAAGCATTATGCCGATCAAGATGCACATGCATTACCCCCGTAGTAGCTTTTTATTTGGATTAATAATATTTTATTTAGTTTGTATGGATGCTTTAAATATTTGCTTAATTTGTATCCAAATTATTATAATATTTTACTTGTTTTAAATATTTTATTTGAATAATTGGTAGTAGAATAATAATAATAAAATATTAAAAAAATGCGGAAACCTTTGCGGGACGAACTTAATTCGTCACCTAAAGGCCTTATGCGACGAACACTTCTTCGCCTAAAACCAAACCCTCATGAAAGAGCATTTTTCTCCTTTTCCACATGGATTCAATCCTCATGAAAGAAAAAAACAAATTCACTCTGTAGTTTTTGTATGCCAATAAAGGAAATTTCTTCACTATCTAAAATCTTAACCATACATATATAACCTTTTCTTATCATAAGAAAATTCAAAACCCTTGGAATCTCAAAAGCACTAAAGCAGTATTAGTGTAACCAATCCACAACAAGGTAGTTCAATGATATTGAAAGTAACACATGTTGTTCTGGGGCCGTTTTATTTTTTTCCTATTTGGATTTAGGTTGTGGGTATTGTCAAATGTCCACCCTCCCACACGAACCATTAACTATTCTAGTGTGAACGAAAAAAGATAACATTTCTGTGGCCGAAAAGTGAGAGACTGAGAGGCAAAAGTCCTTGCGTGCCTTGGCCCCATTCTGATGGGGAGAGCACTCCACAAAATTCAAAAGAGTACTAATTTTTTTAACCCCACAAAGTAGCATACGCATTGCACGACCACTTAACTAAATGAATCATATGGTGAACATTGCGCACCAAATTTTTTTGTGTGACCATCATGCGCTTGTACATGCCGTTTTTATTAAGTACGAATACCTGCAAATCAATCAATCATACAATATTTAATTTAATATTTTTAGTTTTTTTATTTGTTTTAACGAAAAATTGGATAATCTATTCATGTAAACTACGGAAATATAATTCAGACTTGTGTGCATAAAGAGAACACAATGCTCTAGTCAATTTGCATAAGCTCATTGTATTAGTAATAATTTTTGGAAATACGTTTTAGTCCATAAATACCTTATATTTACCATGTTACTTTTATTCAATCGTTGTGTTCAAAAGTATTTTTTATTTGTACTGACTTATAGTTCTAGTTGTAAAAATCTTTTACTTATGCACTTGAGGTTCTTCTAGGTTTGATTCACTAGCCTCTCTTAATATCTCTCGTATCGAAAATAAAAAGTAATCTTTTAGTCAAACATATTACTATTAATTTAATTTTTTATGTGACAACTAATTGTAAGAAGGATGAAATACAAAACTGTGATCCAAGTGAGAAAGTAATCAATGGTCAGATCAATGCCACTTGTCAAGAGATTAAATAGGCTGTTATATGTAGTTAGTTGGAATCTGTTTTTGATAAGATTTGTTAGAGATATAGTTAGTTGGTATAAGGAGTTTAGAGTAAATTGCTCTGCAAGTCTTGTAATAGCAACACCTATATAGGTGATCACTGTAATCCATTGAAGTATCAATTAAGAAAACATTTTAGCTACAAATCTCTCTCTCTCTCTCTCTCTCTCTCCCTTCCTTTCTCTATCTGTTTTTCTGCATTTTCCAGTGATCTTTACACTAATTTTTATATTTAAAATATGGGTAAATTACACTTTCATACCTCAGGTTTGGGGTCTATTTCAATTCCTTACAACATCTTTAAAACATTTCACTTTCATACCTTAAGTACTATTTTATTTTAAAATAATACCTCCGTTACATTTTTCATCCATTGATATGTTAAATGCTGACGTGGCTGCCACATATATGCCACATGGCTGCCAAATGTTTGCCACGTGGCAAATAAAAATATTTTAAAAAAAAAAACCTGAATTTTCTCAAAAAAAAAAAAAAAAAAAAAAAAATTTGAAAAAAAAAAAAAAAATTGAAACCAGTGCCTTCCCCCACCCCCCTCAGCGACCCTAACCCAGAACCCAAAAACCTGTAAGAAGAAGAAGAGGGAGAAAAAAAGAAAAAAAAAGCCCCAGTTCGTCCCACCCAAGCCACCCCCCTTTCTCCCATCCCCCATCACCCCTCCCAAAAATCCCCCATCACCCACAAAAATTCCACCCGAGATTAGGTGGATCTACCACAAAACCAGTCCAAAAATCATCTCAAACTCAAAGTATTTTCAAAACCCACCCATATTGAAAATCACGAGATCCTGACCCAAGGAGGCGAAGGGAGGAAGGTCGCGCGGCGCCCGTCGGGGGGGGGGGGGGGGTGGGGGACGAACTACGTTTGGGGTTTTTTTTTTCCTTCTTCTTCTTCTTCTTCTTCTTCCTGCTGCTGCTGCTGCAAGTTTTCTTCTTCTTCTTCTTCTTCTTCTTCTTCTTCTTCTTGCTGCTGCAGAAGGTTTTTTGGGTTTTGGGTTAGGGATAGGGATGTGAGTCGCTTTGGCAGCCACATGGCATATATGTGGTAGCCACGTCAGCATTTAACAGATCAATGGATGGAAAATGTAACAGAGGTATTATTTTGAAATAAAATAGTACTTAAGGTATGAAAATGAAATGTTTTGAAGATGTTGTAAGGAATTGAAATAGACTCCAAACCTGAGGTATGAAAGTGTAATTTACCCTTAAATATACTTTGATTTTGTTCGAAACACTAAAAAGTTCAATTGTAATGTTATTTTATATAATTTTAATAACATACTGAAGAGATTGAAGTAATTATTCTCCAAAAAACAGGGTGGGAAACCACTTTTCTCAAATCCAAACATTTCACATGAATTTGAATGTCTTAAGGAGAGATAAATCTATGCCTAACTAGTTACTTGAAAGTGATTGTTGTTTTTAGTATAATAACTTAAATTTATAAACGAAAATTCAGTGAAATTGTGAAGGAATAGGATGACGATTGACAAGACATCATATAGTTATTAGTCTCGGCTACCACTTGCCGAAATATCGAAGGGGAAAACCATGCACTTTTTATATACTTTGCTATCCTAATATATAATGATTTTGCAACCTTGTCAGCTCTCCCTCTCAGCTGATCAAGATAACCTACATTGCACGGCCAAGTGCTTCTATTTCTTGTTTAATAGTGGGCATTGATGTCACTTAACGCAGCAGCCTCTGTGTCAACAGTCAGCTATGAAATATATATCCAAATTTACAGAAAACCAAAATATGGGTATGAAACGTTGTCACATGAATTAAAATTCTAAGAGACTTTGTAAGATTTTTATTTGGCTTACATCTATTTAGGAGTCCTAATTGATTAAGAATACAAGATAGAAAGAAATATTTGGTTATCCCGGATTACTTGGTGGTGAGGTAAACATATAATGATTGGGAATATCTTTCCTATTAGGTCATGGATTCTAGAGGTGCTAAAGATATGTATTAGGGATTTCTTTATGGGCAAGAAACCTAATATACTCACATATAAATATAACGCTTAGGTCCCCACTCTTATACACACATTCTAGCACAAAACCCTACCCCATATAGGAGTGCATAAGGCGTGTACTAGGAGCGGAAGATCTTTGCTTGATTGCTGTGTTCGTGATTCATCCTCATGCTTGGATTCAATGGCTTCTCAAGGTTAGTACTTTTAGTATGCATATTAGAGTTAACTTACATGTGGTATCAGAGTGTAGGTTATATGCATCTAGAAGTCTTAAAAAAAAGATCATATTCATAAAGTCTGCCGTGATATCCTATTTTATTGTTTAGCATACAGCCATTCAATAGAGTAGCCAGCCTTCATTTCAATCCCAGATTATTACAACAAATTTGTATTATAGACACTGGCAATTAGGATTTTCAGTCTACAGATGTGAACTATAATAGAACAAGGTATTATATTAACTTATATGAATATCGGCTCTTTTCAGTCTACATATGTGAAGGGTTTTGATAAAAGTTTTTCATGTTAAGTTCATATAGTAGCCTTGTGAAAGTATTAAGGGCATGTTGATAATTTGTCTGCAGATGTTTATCAAACATGTATAAAGTTTTGGGGCTAAAGATTAATAAAGTTGCATATTCCATGTTTCTCTTTCAATAGTGAACCCGTCTACCACCAATTCCATTGAACCCTTGTCTGGTAACAACTTTAAGAAGTGGAAAAGAGATTCAGAGATTGTTCTAGGTCTATTAGACATCAACTTAGTTCTAAAAGAAGAGAAACCAGCCGCACTAATGTTTATTAGACATCAACTTAGTTCTAAAAGAAGAGAAACCAGCCGTACTAACACACACCAGCACTAATGAACAAAAGCTCAAATTCGAGAAGTGGAAGAACTCGAATACGTTATGCTTGCTAATCATGGAGTAGACCATCACTGAAGCTATTTTTGGTGGTATACCAGCTTCTGAGGATGCCAAAGAATTTATGGAAAATGTGAGTGCAAAGTTTATGGAGTCCGAGAAAGCCGAAACTGGAAACCTGATGAGTAAGCTCACAACCATGAAATATGATGGAGTTGGAGGTATAAGGGAGTATATTTTAAGTATGGTAGACGTTGCAAACAAGCTGAACAGTCTTAAGATCCCTATAACTGATCGGTACTTAGTCCTTTTGGTCCTTAACTCCATTCCTTCCAAATATGATCAACTCAAGATTATCTACAATGCTTTGAAAGACAAATGGAGTGTGAATGAACTAATTTCTATTTGTGTTCAAGAAGAAGAAAGGTTCAAGAAAGAGAAGAAGACTCACTCCGTGTATCTCACCATCAATGCTCAGAAATGTCGTCCTTTCAAGGGAAGCTTTCATACTACCAATAAAGAGGCTGCAAAGCCTAATCCTTCCCTTAAGACACCTGCTCTTGGTGTCAATCAAACCAATAATCTTGGTTGTTACTTTTGTAACAAAATTAGGTCATAAAAAGAGAAATTGCAATAGATATAAGCATTGGGTAGAGAAAATGGCTACTAAAGGTAATTCTAATATGGCCTTAGTTTGTTTTGAGTCAAATTCTGTGTCTATTCCTTCCAATACTTGGATTGTTGACAGTGGATCTTCCATCCATGTTGCTAATTCCTTGCAGGACTTCATAAGCCAGAAAGCACCAAATAAAGACCAAGTTCAAGTCATTGTAGGGAATGGCAAGAGAGTTCGAGTGCATGCAATAGGCACTGTTAGGCTTTATCTAGATTCTAGTTTTTGTTTAGAGTTAAATGACGTTGTTTATGTACCTTCCATGAGAAGGAATTTGATTTTTATTTCCAAACTTGTTAAGTCGAAGTTTAAGGTTGATATGCATGAATTTGGTTTTGATTTGTTTTTAAATTCTATTCGTGTTGGGAATGGTTTGTTAGTTGATGAAATGTTTCAATTGACTCATGGAAAAGAAAAATTAGCTCTTAATGTTGAAACCATAGGTCAAAAACATCCTCTCATCAAGGATAGTTCATCAAGGTTATGGCACAAAAGTCTAGGTCACATATCTAGAGAAAGAATGCAACGCCTAGTCAAGGAGGAAATCCTTCCTCCATTAGACTTTACAGATTATGGTGATTGCATCGATTGCATTAAAGGCAAGATGACTAACTCAAGGAAATTAGGGTCAACTAGGAGTTGTCATTTCTTAGAAATCATCCACACCAATATATGTAGTCCTTTTCCAATCGAAACTCTAGAGGGTCATAGGTACTTCATCACTTTCATTAATGAATACTTAAGGCTCTGTTATCTCTACCTAATCCCAACTAAATTTGTGCATTTGAGGTTTTCAAAGTCTTTAAAACTGAAGTTGAAAACCAACTTGACCAAAAAATCAAAGTGATTTGATCCGATAGGGGAGGAGAATATTATGGCAAGCATGATGAGCAAGGAAGGCATCTTGCACCTTTTGCACGTTATCTGCAAGATTATGGGATAGTTGCTCAATACACAAACCCTGGGACCCCAGAACAGAATGAAGTAGCTGAACGAAGAAATAGAACTTTGAAAGATATGGTGAGAAGCATGATTTGTAACACTAATCTTCCAAGGTTTCTGTGGGGAGATGGGATTAAGACTGCCAACTACATCCTTAATAGAGTTCCTATTAAGTCAATTCCCAAAATACCTTTTGAGTTGTGGAATAAAAGAAAACCAAGTCTAAATCACTTGCATGTATGGGGATGCAAAGCTGAAGCTTGAGTTTACAATCCAAAGTTAGCTAAATTGGATCCCAAAACAATCAGTTGTTTCTTCATTGGCTATGCAGAAAGATCAAAAGGTTTTCATTTTTATAGCCCTAATCACACTACCAGAATTGTAGAAACTAGAAAAGCCAAGTTCATTGATTATGATGATGTTGTTGAAGGAGTGAACAAGGACTTTATTTTTGAAGAAGAATAAGAGATTGGGACTGGACCAATATTCACCATTCCTTTACTTCGACCTCAACCACAAGCTGAGCACATTGTTGAGCCAATGAATCAAGAAAATGTACAAGATGAAGCACCACATGTGGAAGAGAATGTTGAACTTGGTGGCACGGTACAACATGAGACACAAGAAGTTAGGAGATCACAGAGAGAAAGAAGGCCAACTTGATTCTGTTTACATGAGTGAGATGGAATATAATGTTTCAGAATATGAAGATCATTTAACATACAAGGAGGCTGTCATTGGTGTAGAGTCTGAAAAGTGGATTGAAGCTATGCAAAGTGAATTGGAATCCATGGAAAACAATAAAGTGTGAGAGCTAGTTGAACCATTGCAAGGAGTTAAACCCGTTGGATGTAAGTGGGTGTTTAAAACTAAGAAGGATTCTAAAGGCAACATTGAAAGACACAAGGCAAGATTGGTAGCTAAAGGTTTCACATAACAAAAAGGTGTAAACTACACTAAGACTTTTTCTCCAGTCTCGACAAAAGATGCATTTCGAATTATCATGGCCTTGGTAGCACACTTTGATCTATATTTGCATCAAATGGACATTAAACCTGCATTTCTCAATAGTGATTTAGACGAAGAAATATTCATGAAGCAACTTGAAGGTTTTGTGGAGGAAGGAAAAGAACACTTGGGTGTGTAAGTTGAAGAGGTCAATCTATGGGTTAAAGCAAGCTTCAAGGCAATGGTATTTGAAATTCTATAAGATTGTCACTTCATATGGTTTCAAGGAAAATAAATTGATGCATGCATATATGTTAAATTTTGTGGGAGCAAGTTTATTTTTCTTGTTCTATATGTTGATGACATACTACTTGCCAGTAATGATAAGGATTTATTATATGACACCAAAGAGTTTTTGTTCAAGAACTTTGAGATGAAGGACCTTGGAGAGGCTTCTTATGTTTTGGGCATTGAAATTCACCGATATAGAAGTCGTGGTTTGTTAGGTCTCTCACAAAAGGCTTATATTGAAAAAGTGTTGAAGAGGTTTAACATGTTGACAAGTAACGGTGCTAAAGTTCCAATCTCCAAGGGAGATAAATTGAGTAACAAAGATTGTCTAATGAATGATATAGAAAGGGAGGAGATGAAGAACAAGCCTTATGCTTTAGTGGTTGGAAGCATCATGTATGCTTAAGTATGTACTCGCCCTGACCTAGCATTTTCTGTTAGTGTTCTAGGTAGGTACCAATCTAATCCAGGAATGGCACACTGGAAAGCTGTAAAGAAGGTTCTGCGTTATGTACAAAGAACCAAAGATCACATGCTCGTTTATAAGAAGACTGATAAGTTAGAGTTGGTAGGTGATAGGAGCATATTTATACGACTTAGTTAGCTTATTTTCTTGCATTTATGTTGTTAGTTCTTAGTTATTTTAGTATTTTTAAGCTATTTTCGTGTGTTTGTAGGTCCAAAGCGCTAAAGTGGCAAGAAAGTGCATTTTGGAGCAGTTTTGGGCTTGAAATGGATAACACATGCATGGAGCAAGGTGAATGGACGAAATTGAAGATCAAGAAAGGCTAGGAATATGCTAAAGAGATGGAAGAAATTAATTCAAGACTTAGAAGAAAAGGAATCAGCTACAAAGAAGGAAACATGAGTCAAACATCCTTATTTTGACTTAGTCAATCCTAATCTTCTCCTACTTAATTTCCAGCTGTTAAGGGGGTTCCTAATTAATTTAGGACACTTAAATATAAGTCCTAGAAGCCCTAATCCCAGTCAAAGAGGGATGCCACACCTATCCCTTTGAAATTCCTTCCTTGCCGCACAAGGAAGCACATTCCCTTTTCTTTCTAGGTTGCCGCATATCCTTTCCCTTTATCCCTAGGATTCTAACATTTATTTCTCCTTTTCCTTGTGGATTTAGGACCAAAACCTGTTTACCAAATTAAGTTAGGCCTTGTTTTTCTTAAACTTATAAATAAAGGCCCTTGCCACAGCTTTTTGGGGATCCATTCACTACCATTCAACCTCTCAGCCATTCTTTCATACAATTCATCACTCAAACCTTCACCCACACTTTGTGATGTAGCAAAGAAGAAGAAGGAGGACCTTGGGACGTGCTTTCCATTCAAGCTTGGATTGTTGGAGCGTTTCTAGGTGTATTCAATCTTTTGTTTTCAATGTTTAAGTTTAATTATCTTTGTTTTGCGAACATGAGAAGCTAAACTTGTTTTAGCTAGAGGAGACTTTGAAACCATGATTATATTTGCAATATGAATTGATTACCTCCAGTTGTGATTTCATAAATCGTGAATGCAATTTACTTAACTGCTTGATTGATAACTTGTTCTTGTATGTTGATTGAGGGTGCACACTTAGTTTGCATGCATGAATTTGATGCTAGAATATAAGGGAGTTTCACCTAATCATTATAAACTGATATTCATAAGTAGTGGAGGTTGCTAGTCATAATCATGTTAAGTAAATTCCTGGTAGGAGTATCATGTTGTTCATAGTTACGAATGCCTTGTCAATGATTATGATTTTCACAAAGCTTAATGATCTTTGATTGTATCTCTATTATGTTGTTCATGTAGGGAACTTTTGAAGAATAATTTGGTTACCGATGCGTATTCCATCCAATTCAATGACTTAAGGAAAATCTGAGGGTTAATTAGTGTTGTTCACAGTAATCTGGGGTGTTGAGGTTCATGGTTTATTGGAAAAGCAACTGGAAATTGATTTGTATGCAAATGTGTCATATGTGGAGAATGACCCTCTAGCTAGCTTATCACCCATCCATTCACCCAATTTCGTGTCAACTTTGTTTAAGTCTTTAAGTTACTTGTTTTTACTTTAAATTCGTCAAAAACCCAATTCCCTATATTTTGTGTGTCAAATTAGTTAGAATTTGTCCAATTTGTGTTTTTAAGTGTTTTGAGTCAAGTTAAAGTTAGAATTTGTCCAAATCATTCTCTAGTTTCTGTTTTGAGTCTTTTTTTTTATTGTTTTGTGCTGTTTTGAGTCTTTTTAGTTTGTTTTGAGTCATATAAGTCTAGTTAAGAGTCTTATAGTCTAATTTTCTGAGTTTTGTGTTTTTAAGTCAGTTAAGAGTAGATTAGCAATCCCTCCTAATCCCCGGCCTAGAACGATCCCTACTTACATATATACTACAATTGTCAATAAGAGAGTTTAATTTGAGTGCTATTATATAACACATCAGTAGGTTACTCTGATTTCGACTTTGCTGGATGTGCTGATGACTTAATGTCAACTTCCAGTTTTGTGTTTATGTTTGGAGGTGGTGCAATGGCCTAGAAAAGTGTCAAACAGAAAACAGTAGCTGTCTCGACAATGCATGCGGAGTTCATGGCATCTATTGAAGCAACGATGCATGGCATTTGGTTGAGAAATTTTATATTAGGACTGCAAGTTGTTGATAATATATCAAGACCTATTCAGTTATATTGTGATAACAAGGGATTTGTTTTCTTTTGCAAAAACAACAAGAGATCTTCAAGACTCAAGCATGTTGACATAAAGTTTTTGAAGGTTAGAGAGAAGGTGCAAGGATGAGTCACTACTGTTGATCATATCAGTAACGTGGACATGATTGCAGACCCATTGAGCAAAGCTATCTCTAACGTAGATTTTCTAAAACATGCCACAAGCATGGGAGTTCTATCAAGTTTCGAAGATGTCGTAGAGTAGTGGGAGCTCAATTTGTTCTTGTTTGCTAGTTATCTTTTTCAGTTTTTGAAAATTTTTCTTTTGGTTGAGATATCATGGATATGCGTTAAAGAATATTATGTTTTGTTTCTACATATTTATTTCATTCCAGTTAGCTAATTTTGCTATATATCAAGTTTGTTCTTTTGACATAAGGGCTTATTTTAAGCATTAAGGAAGATCACCTTGTGATCGTAAAGAGGACCATATGTGTTAGTGTGATATTCACCGTTAAGCTCACTTGCCATATATATATATATATGTGTGTGTGTGTGTGTGTGTGTGTTTGTGTGTGTGTTTGTCCATGACTTGTTGATACTTTATGTGAATATTGTTGCTTGTATATGATTATAGAGGTATCTATTCGCTCTATTGAATATCATGGGCTATAGTTCTACAAGCTAATGATATTTGACATTGAGTTTGAAAATTGATTCTTGATCCTAAAGAGAACTTTTGAATAGATGTCTCGCCCAAGTGGGAGAATGTAAGACTCTTATTGGGCTTACATCTATTAAGGAGTCCTAATTGATTAAGAATACAAGATAGGAAGAAATATTTGGTTATCCCGGATTACTTGGTGGTGAAGTAAACATATAATGATTGGGAATATCTTTCCTATTAGGTCATGGATTCTAGAGGTGCTAAAGATATGTATTAGGGATTTCTTTATGGGCAAGAAACCTAATATACTCACCTATAAATATAAGGCTTAGGTCCCCACTCTTATACACACATTCTAGCACAAAACCCTACCCCATGTAGGAGTGCATAAGGCGTGTACTAGGAGCGGAAGATCTTTGCTTGATTGTTGTGTTCGTGATTCATCCTCGTGCTTCTATTCAATGGCTTCTCAAGGTTAGTACTTTTAGTATGCATTTTAGAATTAACTTACAGACTTGTCATATCAAGTTTTGAAAATCATTAATTTGTCATTTCACTCTAATACCGTTAAGGTTTTCAGCCAAAATAAGTCATGTTTCTTGCATATGACTTGTTTTTAAGGTAATTTTGGACATTTCAACTCCCCACGTGATCCCCTTCAAGATTATGTTGGACATTTCAAGGTTATTTCGAACATCAACTCCCATTTTAATTTTTTTTAATGGAAATGATTTAAATTCTCAAAGTTTGTAATTACTTAAACTCCATGTTAATGAGCCCAATTTACATTTTTTTTGTAGTTCACCATAAGTTTTTGAAACGAATGTAGAATATTTTTTTTAATTAGCCAAAATTTTTGAGTTTGCACCGAATAGAAGTAAAGAACTTGTGAAAAGGAGGTCAAATCAAAGCCAATTTACTCCCAACCACCTAGTTTACAAATATCATTGCATAAAAATAATAAATAGATACATAAACTTGTGAAAAAGAAGGTCAAAAGTCCGAAATAACTCTGAACACAAACTTATTATTTTTTTAATTTAATGGCATTAGGATATGTCAAATTAATGATTTAATTATAAAAAGTTAGTATAACAAATCGCTTAAAATTTTAGTTCATATGATAAATTGAAATATATATATATATATATATATATATATATATATATATGACACACCCCGATCGAGATCAGGGCATGCTGGCCGTCACGTGAAAGTGACGTAACCATGTGCACAGTGTGGAAGCTAATAAAGTAATAATAAAAATAGTACGAATAAATAAAAACCAGCTTTACACAAGTAATAACGATCAAGTGCAAGCGTGAGTGTGAACACTAAGTTCAGAGCACAAAAACCTAATGTAGTCCGGGAGTACACGACACAACAAAAGACACCCGAAGGTGGTCCTACACTGGTGACAGTCTGTCAGATATGCCGGGGAAAACCTCAGGGAAGCCACCAAACGTGCTAGCCAACTAGAACCTGGAGGGGCGCAAAACAAAAGTGTGAGTGGGCAAAAACAAAGCTTTTAGAAAACCATTTAATAAATAAGTTCTAACCCTTCGTCGTAAAACCTGTATACTTCCTAGAAAATATAATATACATAAATATATCAATCATGCTCAGAAATGTGCTATGCCAAAACCTCAAAGTGTAATGCAAGTGCTCAGGTAATATCACATCAATGCCATATGATTTGTCAGTCGGAGTCACCTAACGTGACCTGTACGGCTGAATCTAGAGCTCAAATCTTCATCTCACTAACTATGCCTGCACACGAGTCGGAACCACCTAAAGTGGTCTGTACGACAAGCCTGGGTGTAATATATATATATATACGCTCAAGTACTACGATCACGTGAAGGCTGGGCGAATAATCGCGGGTCACCTACGAGTCGGAACCACCTAAAGTGATCTGTGCGACAGGACTGTGCACCTAATTTGGATCCAAGATGAGCGTGTGGTGCGGGAGGTGAACATCACGTGAAGGACTGTGCCCAACTCTGGGCGGGAGCACTAACACCGGGGGTGCAGGTTATGAGCTCTCTATGCATCTCAAATCACTACTGAATGTAAACATAAATCATAACTCACCTGGCACTTACCTGTGCGTCCACAGCACTAACATACATATATATATATATATATATATGCAACTAACAATGCATAAACAAACGGCAACATAATGCATGGCATATAAACGAATAAACGTTTCAAATCAATTTCTGGGAAAAATATAAGTATATAGAAGTTAAATTTCAAAGGGCCGGAGTCGATTTTCAAGAATGGGAAATCTTCAGAGTGTGTTTGTGGCGGTGATCGATACCTCAATAAGAAGCCAAGGCGACGCGTCCACCGATTCAAAAAGCCGGAATTTCCGGCGTAATTTAGGCGACGCTTTCTCAGCTTTTCAGAAGACGTGTTCAACTTTGTCAAAAGAGTTCTTCTTTTCAGACAACACGTGGAGGCCATCATCGCAACTACACATCTTTAGCCGACAAGCGCAAAGTTCGGCGACACTTTCTCAGCTTTTCTGAAGACGCGTGCAGCTTTGTCAAAAGGAGCCGCATCTGCACTACCACGTGTCGTTCAGCAAGCGAAGGGACGTCGTTCAGAAATCGAAGGGGCGCCTGCTCAGCAAGCGAAGAGGCGTGTTCAGAGATCGAAGAGGCGCCATTATTTCAAAAAGCCGGATTTGCGGGATCAAAACGTTTGTCGACAAAGGTAAAAAGTACCACCACTTGATATTATCTCTATATATGTCGACCTTCGTCTTTTATGGCAGGGTAAACCTGAAGAAAATGCCCAACTCTCTCTCACCTCTGAGGGCGCACTCCCAGCAAAGCCTTTCGAAATACTCAATTCTTTCTTCTTCCCCAAAGATGATACCAGATGCCTGGAGTACAGATGACCCAGGAGGAAGCAGCACAACAAATACATGTGCTGATTCATTCACCGCTTCTTCAAAAGCAAAGGTATCTCATATCATCAAGGTCAAAAGCAAAAGTATCTCATATCATGCTCTTTCCCTGTCTTTTTCTTTGTCCTTGTTCTTACTCGCATGGCAAAGTAAAAGAAGCAATCAGCCGGCACTTGGAGTCAGTCTTCCGATCTGGAGCCAACTGCCTGGAATCTATTCCTGATTGCTTACCTAGCGTTGCTCTCGAGTAGTCATCTTCAACGGTTGATACACTTCCGGAGAAGGGACCACTTCTGCAAAGGGGAGCGAGTAAGGCAAGTGAAAATGATACATTGAAGCATGTGGAGACAAACATAGGCTGAGTTATCCTCCAACCCTTTTCAATACGAATTGGAAAGATTGAACAAAGAAACAGACCAAAGGGATAAGCTCAGACCTTCGGGGGAGACCAAATGAACCATCATGCTGCCCAGTTCAAGAAGTAGCACAAAGGAAAATCAACGATGGGCGGAAACCAGTTCAAGAGTAAGCCTGTGGAATCACAAAGATCAAAGCCTCAATGCAATTACCAAGGAGAAGATGGAATTTACACTCTATAACCAGATTTGCGTCTCTAAACTCTTCTCTTTGTTAATTACATTATGCCATGTTTAGTATGTTTAAGTGCTTTTTGTGTATTTACTTATGCTTTGTGTGAATCTATGCTTAAAACATTGAGGACAATGTTTGATTTAAGTGTGGGGGGGTAACTAAGTATATTTGATGCAAATTCGTTGGATTTTATCACCTATCACTTCACATGTTGTTTCTCACTGTTTTAAAACTATTTTAGTGTGTGTTGTTTTATAACTCCGAAAAGCACATAAAAATTTGAAAAATTGTTTTGAAAAGCCTAAAAAGAGTGTTTTGAGTCGTTTTTGTGAGTTTGTGTCTTAGGATACCTTCCAACACAATGTTAAGGATTTGGTTTATAATTGCATGACGGTTAGAAAGAGTTATAAACATAGAGAAAAGTTTGATTTACTCTTGGTATATGCTTGGTTATGGTTATAATGTATGACTTCACATGCAATCATAAAAGAAAAAAAATTAGTTATGTAACATGCTTGAAGGAAGGAACTCAAACAAACGCTACAACCCTGAGAGACTTGAGCCTATAACGTTCTTTGGAGAGTATAATCTGTGATTTCTTGTTTTCTAAAATCGTTGCATGATCTCATTATTCTTTGCTTGGTTACTACTTAGAAGGCGTTTCATCATATAGTTCCAAATGCTAGAACTCATGCCCATTTCATTCAAAGCATGTTATTGATTTGCATAACATATATCAAGATGAAGTTGTGTAGTTGCCACCATAGCCAAATAGCCTCACTTCCCATATTTCGTATATGTTGTAAGTTGTACCCCCGTTGAGCCGTGTTAGCCCATGTTCTTTGTTAACCCACTTTTTCCTCACCTAGCCTAGTTTAGGACAATCCCCACCCTTGTTCTTAAAAGATAGTGAGCATGACCTAATTGAATTCCTTTTGAGTTACATTATGAAAGAAAATAAATGTGGGGGAGAGAATGTTTAAGTGTTTATGTTTTGAGATTCAAAAAAAAAAAAAAAAAAAAAAAAAAAAAAAGAGAGAAAAGAATAAGTGATTGAAGAAAGGTTCCAAAACACCAATTGAAGAAAGGTTCCAAAACACCAATTCTGGGCGTAAATTGTCTAAATTCTCCCTTTTTGTTCAAAAGTTGAGTTTTCATTCAAAAGTGAATTCTAAGTTGATTCAAATGCTTTGCTCACTATTTCTTTAAGAACCTTTGTTTTCCATATCCCTTCTTTGTTATCCACATACCCCAAGCCCCGTTACAACCCTTGACTTCTATCTTGAGTGTTATGTGTTTCAATTTGTGGAGTTTGAACTTGGTATGAGCTTATGGTGTCACTGGTTCTCGCGTCTAAGTAGTAGCATTCCATTCATGAGATCATATCTACACTTGATTATTAACTCCAGAAATTGCGTTCTTTGTAATACATATATGTGAGTGTCGTTTTCATGTTTACATCAATCTTCTCACATATGACTAGATTAGGGTGTGTAGTTAGAAAATCTGAGTAAAAATTGAGTGCATATCTTGAAAGGAATTGAGCAAATTCTCTAAGGCATGTTACTACATTCAAAACATGGTTTTAAATGCTTAATTGCGAACTAGTATGTGGTAACTAGGATTAAGAATGTACTTAAGGGTAAAGATGGCTAAATTCTATGGGAATAATGATTTTTAACTTGTCATGTGCATTGGAAATCCCTAAGACGGTTGTTGGAAGGTTTAGGTTGTGTTTTACGTGTTTAGTGTCGTTTTGTTTATTTGTTTTTATTCTGTTTTGCTCGAGGACTAGCAAAAGCTAAGTGTGGGGGTATTTGATAGGAGCATATTCATGCGACTTAAATGGCTTGTTCTCGTGCATTTACGTTATGTTTCTCTCGTTATTTTAGTCCGTTATGCTTCTTTTGTGTGTTTTCAGGTTCTAAGGGCCTAGGGAGCAAGAAAGTGCATTTTGAGGCCATTTGGAGCATTTTTGGGCATGGATTGGATAGCTTATCCATGGAGCCAAGAGGATGGACGAATTTGAAGGCCTTGTATGCACTTGAAGACACAACACATTATGCCATACAAACCAACCTATTTTAGGCCCATTCTATGTACTTAAACCCTAGCCCTTTAAACTAGTTCATTTATCACATATCAATAACCATTTATCTTATCACTCAACATATCATTCATTTATCACTTATCAAACCATTCACTTATCACTCACCACATATCATTCATTTATCAATTATCAAACCATTCACTTATCACTTCCATTCACTTATCATCACCACATATCATATATTTATTACTTATCATATCATTCATTCATCTACATATCAATAACCACATATCAATAACCATTTATCTTATCACTCAACATATCATTCACTTATCACTTATCTTATCATTCACTTACCACTCAACATATCATACACTTATCACTCATCACACTTCATCATTATACCACCATTCATTCTTTAAAACACATGCACATTCACACACACTTCACACAAACAACATTCACATGCAAACACAAGCTTTAAACCAACAAACAAAACAGCCAACACATGCACCAAAACACCTTTGTCGTGGCCTTCACTCCCCCTTGCATTTTCAGCCATTCCACTTCATCATTACACCACCTTCTCCATCTTTAATCACATGCACCACTAATTCAACACATGCACTTGTTCCTCCATTAAATCAACCACATTCATCACCAAAGAACCTTTGTGCCGTGAATTCCATTGCATTTCCAGCATCCTCACATGCATTCCCTTCACATTCACCCACATGCACATTCAATCATTCACACATCCACCACTCATTCTTCATCATTTCAACCACCTACATGCATTAATTATTAAACTCTTCATCATTGCATCCAGAAAATGAGCAAGAAAGCTTCCCAAACACATGCAAATCCATCCATGCCGTGGGTTCCCTTTGCTCCCCTTGTGCAATTCCAGTTTTCACATGTGTCCTAGCTGTTTTTCCATCATTCCTCCACACAAATGCTTAAACAAACAGCCATATGTTCCCTCCACTACCCCTATAAATACCCTAGCATTCATTCATTCACTCCCCATTCAATTCATATCTCATATTTCCATTCACAACACTTCACACAACACAAATACACATCCATTGCCGCAATTCCCCTTCCATTTTCTGTGCAGTTTTTCTCCTTCATTGCAGCCACTATCCAACCACTTCCCATCCCTCCAAAACACTTCACATAATCCCCAAAGCTCACCTTAGACCTTGTGCTACAACAACGAGGAAGAAAAGAGTGCCTAAACGTTCATACAATTCAAGTTTGAGTTGTTGGAATGTTTAGGTGTTTCTTTGATTTCAAAATTTAAATTTAATTCTCTTTGTTTTGTACGTATGAGAATGGAAGAGAAGAGTGCCTAAACGTTCATACAATTCACGTTTGAGTTGTTGGAATGTTTAGGTGTTTCTTTGATTTCAAAGTTATGAGGAACTAAACCCCCTTTAGCTAGGGGGTGATTCAAAATACATGTTTATGCTTGCAATATGAATTGATTACTTTTGGTTGGAATTTCATAAGTTGTGGATTCAATTTGTTTAACCGTTTGAATGAATATGACGCTAGAATATAAGTGAGTTTCACCTAATAGTTACGAACTTATATTCACAAGTAGTGGAGGTTGCTTATAAACAATCGCGTTAAACGAATTCTTGGCATAAGTTTCATGCGTATTCCATAGTAACGAATGCCTCGTCAATGTTTATGATTTCCGTTGAACTTAATGATCTTTGTTGAATGTCTCTATCATGCGTATTCCATAGTTAGGGACTTTGATTAAGAATAAATTGGTTGTAATGCGTATTCCATTCAATCCAACGAATCTAGGGAAATCTGAAAGTTAATGTAAGCGGACCTAATTAACTTGGAGCATTGAGTTTCATAATTTATCGAAAGACCAACCGAAAATCAATCTTGTATTGCAAGTGTAACATGTGTGGAGAAGAACCCCTTAGCTATTCCATCATCCATATTTTTCATCACATTCATATTTACATTTTGCCTTTAATTATATTCTGTCCATTTAATTTAATATCGTCCAACCACAATTCCCCCCCTATTTTGTTAAGTCTTAATCATTCGTATTTGTTTTATTTTTGTATCTTTAAGCTTTTGGAGTCATAAACACTTGCAAATTCGTCTAAATCAAGTTCTAGCTTCTATTTGAGTCAATTTGATTGTTTTAGACAATTTGAGTTTTTCAAAGCCATTCTGAGTCATAGTAGTCTTGTTAAGAGTATTTTAATTTAGTTTTTATGTTTTTAAGTCAATTTAGAAGGTTTTAGCAAGCCCTCCTAATCCCCGGTCTAGAACGATCCCTCACTTATCCATTCTACTACAATTGTCAAACGAGGGTTTAATTTGAGTGTCAAGTAAATCTCGCATCAAATTTTGGCGCCGTTGCCGGGGATTAGCAACTTTGCTAATCCTTTGTCTTTATTTTTATATTTTGTTTTTCGTGCATTCTTATTTCAGATTCTTAGTTTGTTTGTTTCCTTGTTTTTTAGGTACTGTGTATGACTCGTAGCTCTCGGCCTATTATAGAGAACATCTCCGACTTTGACGGTGATTTTGAACGCACTTTGAGGAGAACGAGGAGTCAACAAGAGCCACCACAACCTCCACCACAACCTGGGCTTGAAGAAGACGAAGTAGGTGTAGAAGAAAAGCCCACGGATCAGATTTTTGAAGAAGAACAAGCCATGGCAGCAGATAATAGAACCATCAAGGAGCTTTCGGCCTCGGGTTTGGATAATGCATTGCCTCTTTGTATCCAATACCCCACGGCTGCAGAGGGGAAGACTGAGGAATTTGAACTCAAATCCAGTTTGTTACACCATATTCCGAAGTTCCATGGCTTGTCTATGGAAGACCCCAACAAACACTTGAAGGAGTTCGAGGTGGTTTGTTCAAGCATGACCCCCGTCAATGTGGATGGGAGTATATTGAAGATGAAGGCCTTTCCATTTTCACTTATGGACAAGGCCAAAGATTGGCTCTACGAACTAGCCCCGGGAACTGTGACTTCGTGGGAGAGTATGAAGCGTGCTTTCTTGGAGAAATTCTTCCCTACTTCGAGAGTGATTCTCCTACGGAAGAAAATTAGTGGTATTCAACAGAATCATGGTGAGACATTCCCGGCTTATTATGAGCGCTTCAAGGGCCTTGTAGCTTCATGTCCTCAACATCAAATGAAGGAGGAACTTCTCCTTCAATATTTCTATGAGGGCCTCCTTCCTATCGAACGTCAAATGCTTGATGCATCAGCGGGAGGAGCATTGGTGGACAAAACACCAAGGGATGCCAAGATTCTCATAGCCAACCGAGCGCTCAACGCTCAACAATATGAAGGAGTGGGCCAAAGGGAAGCCCCACGGCAACAAAGTGTAAATGAGGTGAGTGCTATTTCTGAAATTCAATCACAACTTGCTAATCTTAATTCTCTTGTTTCTCAGGTTGTGATTGGTCCAAAAGCACAAGAACACCAAGTTTGTGGCGTGTACTCAATTCAAGGGCATCCATCCGACAAGTGCCCTCAACTAATCGAGAATGGTGGGTGGGAATCTGCCAATGCAATTGGTTTCCAAGGACAAAATCAAAACAACCCATACTCGAACACTTACAATGCCGGATGGAGGGACCATCCAAACTTCAAATGGAGGGAGCCACAACAAGCTGCCCAACAAGGAGGATTTAGGCCAAACCCCCCTGGTTTTTATTCCAAGCCGTATGCACCCCAACAACCTCAACAACCTTCGGCATCATCTCATTCAGGTACGTCCTTGGAAAGTGATCAAGCTATGCAATTACTAACCTCTATTTCGCAGGGGTTGCAAAATCAAAACAACCGGATAGCAAATAACGAGAAGGAGATGACGGATATGAAGAAACAAATAGGGCAGATTTCTGAGTTCCTTGGACAGATTAGAGAGCAAGGAAAGCTTCCTAGCTCAACCACAGTCAATCCAAAGGGAGGATTCGAATCCGCCAAGGCCATCACCCTAAGGGGTGGAAAAGAAGTTGGGACCGAGCCAAACAATCCCAAATCTGCCCAGAAAGTAGATGAAGAGACGACACAACCTGAGGCAGATCACCCTAACTCGGCCAAATCAGGTAATTTAAGTTCAAATTCATGTACTTCACGTCCTAATCTGCCCAATGTACCTTTTCCTCGCAGGTTCATGCAAGAAAAAAAGGAAGAAAGCGAGAAGGACATTCTTGAAACGTTCCGGAAGGTGCAAGTGAACATACCGCTTCTCGATGCAATCAAACAGGTTCCAAAGTATGCTAAATTCCTCAAGGACCTATGCAATACAAAGAGAAGAAGGGCAAACAAAGAGGTAGTGAAGGTAAGCGAGAATGTGTCCGCTGTTTTGCAACGTAAACTACCTACCAAGTGCAAAGACCCCGGTAGTTTCACGATTCCTTGTGTGATTGGACATAATCGTTTTGAACATGCCATGCTTGATTTAGGTGCATCCATAAATGTCATGCCTTATTCTATTTATGCATCTATGAATTTGGGTGAATTAAAACAAGATGGTGTAATTATACAATTGGCCGATCGTTCTAACGCGTATCCAAAAGGAGTTTTGGAAGATGTGCTTGTGCAGGTGAACCATTTAATTTTTCCGGCTGATTTCTACGTCCTAGACATGGAGGATTCAGCCCATTCTACATCTTTGCCGATTCTCCTTGGTAGGCCATTCATGAAGACGGCCCGAACGAAGATTGATGTATACAAAGGCACCTTGACAATGGAATTCGATGGGGAAGTGATTGATTTTAATATTTCTGAAACTATGAGATATCCCGTTGATGACCATTCTTGTTTTTCCATTGATGTTATCGATTCTTTGGCGCAGGTATACCTTGAAGAATTGAACGAGGACGCCCTGGAAACAACCATCACTAAGGCCATAGAGCGCAAAAAATGAAGGATTTGGGCCAATGCAAGGCCACGGCAATGAGGAGGAATTCTTTGCAATGGGTTCTAGTGAAGAAATAATTGAGGTTGTGGCAGCCCTTGAGTCATTGCCACAACAATATGGTAAGGTTCCACTCTCACTTTCAAATTCAGTTTCCACTAAGATGCTACCTTCTGTTGTTCAGGCACCATCGCTTGAACTTAAGCCGTTGCCGGACCATTTGAAGTATGTGTTTTTGGGAGAAGGCGAAACATTGCCCGTCATCATTTCATCAAGTCTCACGGCAATGGAGGAGGAGAAGCTTGTGAGGGTGCTGCGAGAGCACAAAACGGCCATAGGGTGGACTTTGGCCGACATTAAAGGAATAAGCCCTACCACATGCATGCACCGTATACTTCTTGAGAAGGGGGCTAAACCAACTCGAGAGGCTCAACGCCGTCTCAACCCTCCGATGATGGAAGTGGTGAAGAAGGAAATAATCAAGCTTTTGGATTGCGGAGTGATCTACCCTATCTCCGATAGCCGTTGGGTCTCTCCAGTTCAAGTCGTTCCCAAGAAGTCCGGAGTAACTGTTATCAAGAATGATGAGAATGAGCTCGTGCCTACACGCATTCAGACTGGATGGCGAGTATGTATCGATTACCGGAAGCTAAATGCCATGACTAGGAAAGATCACTTTCCTTTGCCATTCATCGACCAGATGCTCGAAAGGTTAGCCGGTCATGCTTTTTACTGTTTTCTTGACGGATACTCTGGATATAACCAAATTGTGATAGCCCCGGATGATCAAGAGAAGACCACATTCACATGTCCCTTTGGAACATTTGCTTATCGTCGCATGCCATTTGGCTTATGCAACGCACCGGCCACTTTCCAAAGGTGTATGGTAAGTATATTTTCCGATTTTGTTGAAAAGATCATTGAGGTTTTCATGGATGATTTCAGTGTATTTGGGAGTTCATTTGATAATTGCTTAGATAATCTGACCTTAATTTTGAAACGATGTGTTGAAACTAACCTTGTCTTGAATTGGGAGAAATGTCACTTTATGGTGAAACAAGGTATAGTTTTAGGACATATTGTTTCAGAAAAAGGAATTGAAGTAGATAAATCGAAAATAGACCTTGTACGTCACTTACCCTCTCCTACTTCGGTTAGAGAGGTACGTTCGTTTCTTGGCCATGCAGGGTTCTATAGGCGTTTTATCAAGGACTTCTCCAAGATGTCTAACCCTCTTTGCCGATTGCTCCAAAAAGATGTGCCATTCAAGTTTGATGAAAAGTGTAATTCGGCATTTAACCAACTCAAGGAGAAGCTAGTCTCGGCCCCCATTATTGTACCTCCAGATTGGAGCCTTCCGTTCGAGCTCATGTGCGATGCATCCGACTATGCATTAGGAGCTGTTCTAGGACAAAGAAGAGACAAGCGGCCGCATGTCATATACTATGCCTCTCGGACTCTCAATGATGCCCAATTGAACTACTCCACGACAGAAAAAGAACTTCTAGCTGTGGTTTTTGCTTTAGATAAATTTCGTTCATATTTAATTGGTACTAAAGTAATCGTTTATTCTGATCATGCAGCTTTGAGGTACTTGCTCACGAAAAAGGAAGCAAAGCCGAGGCTTATCCGTTGGATTCTTCTTCTTCAAGAATTTGATATTGAAATCCGGGATAAGAAAGGAAGCGAGAATGTAGTGGCTGACCATTTAAGCCGAATGATCCACGAGGAGCATGAACATGCCGTGCCTATCCCTGAAACTTTTCCCGATGAGCAGCTGCTATCCATTGAGGTAAGTGAACCATGGTATGCAGATTTAGTGAATTACTTGGTGGCTAAACAAATTCCAAATGAACTAAACAAGCACCAACGTGATAAGCTTAAAAATGATGCACGTTTCTATGTTTGGGATGACCCTTATTTGTGGAAGTATTGCTCAGATCAAATTGTACGTAGATGTGTGCATGATTCTGAATTTCACTCAATTCTAAGCTTTTGTCACACATATGCATGTGGTGGTCATTTTGGCACACAACGCACTGCCCTCAAGGTTCTAGAGTGTGGTTTTTATTGGCCGACTATATTTAGGGATGCTATAACCTTTTGTATGTCTTGTGATCGTTGCCAACGAATGGGTAACATAGGTACCAAGGACCAAATGCCGCAAACCCATGTCTTTAATGTTGAAATTTTTGATGTTTGGGGCATTGATTTCATGGGCCCTTTCCCTCCATCTTATGGTTTCACTTATATCTTGCTAGCCGTTGATTATGTTTCTAAATGGGTGGAAGCAAAAGCCACCCGTACTAACGATTCTAAGGTGGTTGCAGATTTCGTGAAAACTAACATTCTTGCTAGGTTTGGAATGCCGAGAGTAATCATAAGTGATGGAGGGTCTCACTTTTGCAATCGGACCATTGAGGCGTTGCTAAGAAAGTACCATGTCAACCATAAGGTCTCCACACCTTACCATCCTCAAACAAATGGCCAAGCCGAGGTGTCTAACCGAGAAATCAAACAAATTTTGGAGAAGACCGTTGGACCAACAAGGAGGGATTGGAGCTTACGTTTAGATGATGCACTGTGGGCATATCGTACGGCATACAAAACACCCATTGGGATGCCACCTTTTCGGCTCGTCTATGGTAAGCCATGTCATTTGCCCGTAGAGTTAGAGCACAAGGCACATTGGGCCGTGAAGACTTTCAACATGGACATAGATGCAGCGGGAGTTCATAGGAAGCTCCAATTGAATGAACTTGAGGAGATTCGGAATGAAGCCTATGAGAATGCCCGGATGTACAAAGCCAAGACCAAAGCATTCCATGATAAAATGATTCGAACCAAGACCTTCACAGTTGGGCAGAAAGTGTTACTTTTCAACTCTCGCCTACGGTTGTTTCCTGGTAAGTTGCGTTCTAAATGGATTGGCCCGTTTGTTGTTACTAATGTTTTCCCTCATGGTGCAGTGCAAATCAAAAGTTCAAGGACGCAGCAAGAATTCAAAGTGAATGGGCATCGATTGAAGCCCTATTACGAGATGTTTGAGGAGCATGTCGTGGAGGAGGTACCCCTCCATGCCGTGGAACCTAGTCAAGCTTAAACGGAGGTACCGTCCGGCTGCAAGACGTAAAAGAAAGCGCTTCGTGGGAGGCAACCCATGCATCCGAATAGAGAAGAACTTGGAAACCCCTTTAAGAGACTTATTTTTATTCCTTTCTTTTTCTTTACTGCCTTTACTTTGCTTTCTTTCTCGTATTTGTTTATTTGCTTGCTCTGTTGTGACTTTCTGCTTAAAACATTGAGGACAAAGTTTGATTTAAGTGTGGGGGGGTAAACAATTTGTATTTGCATGAATTTCGTGGGATTTATTCACCTTTCACTTAGAATGTTGTTTCTTGCTGTTTTAAGCGTTTTTAGAGTGTTTTAGTGTGTTTTATAGTGTCTTGGTATAAAACTCCGAAAATTTGATAAAAAAAAAAAAAAAAAAAAAATCTTTTGAAAAACCCAAAAATATGTGTTTTTAGAGTCATTTGAGTCATTTTGGTGTTTGTTTGTTTCTTAGCGCTACTTGGGAGGCAACCCATGCATTCAACAAAGGAAGACTTAGAAAGCACTCCAGATCCAGATTTCTAAAAAACTCTTCTCTTTGTTGCTATTTCGTTTCTGCCTTGTTAGGTTGTTTAGTTGTTATTGTTTGTTTGTTTATTAATTGTGTGAGTCTATGATTGTAACATTGAGAAAATGTTTGATTTATTGATAGGCACTGCTAAACAAAGAAAGATGGTGCTTCACAAAGGTTGTTTGCTTGAGGCCCCACTACGTGGCTTTACTCTTGAAGCGGAAGGCGTAGGAACAGAAGGCATCGGAGCGGAAGGCGTAGGAACAGAAGGCATCGGAGCGGGAGGCATCGAAGATAGAGCATTCCAGGCCTCAATACTTGGCCAAGCGCTGGATGAGCCAGGAAAAAGGTGCCTCTGGAGGAAAGACGAAAACCTTTGACGGTCACTGTGAATCCGACCTTCAGACTCTTGCAGCTCATCAAGCTTCCTCTTCATGCCCGTCGAATAGTTGTTTGCAAGCACGTGCAAACTTCTATTCTCATACTTCAGCTGCTGGATCTCCTGCTTGAGACTTTCCACCTCTGCCATCAATGATTCCACCTGACGGGAGCGGGCAAGCAGGCGTTGGCCCATGTTGGACACAGAACTCGCACACTGAACACTAAGTGCGAGGGACTCTTGAACGGCCAACTCATCGGACCGTCCTGACAGCAGCCTACTATCTTTCGAAGTGAGGAGGTTCCTAGCTACTATTGTAGCTGTTGTGGCGTCCTGCATCACGGAGTCTTCACCTGTGAGAGGACCGTTAGAAGAAAAGAAAGAAGGGCGCCATACGTTACCTTGACGCGGTGCGCCCGTATCACTGCTAAGGCTCAATTCCAAGCTAAGGTTCGATGAGTTTGCCATTTTCTTTCAAAAGTGTTCAAAGAGAAGGGATGGAGTTAAATTTCAAAGGGCCGGAGTCGATTTTCAAGAATGGGAATTCTTCAGAGTGTGTGTGTTGGGGTGTTTGATAGCTCTATAAAAAGCCAAGGCGACGCGTCCCCCGATTCAAAGAGCCAGATTTTCCGGCGTAATTTAGGCGACGCTTTCTCGGCTTTTCAGAAACACGTGGAGGCCATCATCGCAACTACACCTCTTTAGCCGACAAGCGCAAAGTTCGGCGACGCTTTCTCTGCTTTTCAGAAAACGCGTGCAGCTTTGTCAAAAAGAGCCGCATCCGCACTACTACGTGTCGTTCAGAAAGCAAAGGGGCGTCGTTCAGAAATCGAAGGGGCGCCTGCTCAGAAATCGAAGAGGCGTCGTTCAGATATCGAAGAGACATTTGTCGACAAGGGTAAAAACACAGTACCACCACTTGATATTTTCTCTATATATGTCGACCTTCGTCTTTTATGGCAAGGCAAACCTGAAGAGAATGCCCAACTCTCCCTCACCTCTGAGGGCGCACTCCCAGCAAAGCCTTTCGAAATACTCAATTCTTTCTTCTTCCCCAAAGATGATACCAGATGCCTGGAGTACATATGACCCAGGAGGAAGCAGCACAACAAATACATGTGCTGATTCATTCAACGCTTCTTCAAAAGCAAAGGTATCTCATATCATCAAGGTCAAAAGCAAAAGTATCTCATATCATGCTCTTTCCCTGTCTTTTTCTTTGTCCTTGTTCTTACTCGCATGGCAAAGTAAAAGAAGCAATCAGCCGGCACTTGGAGTCAGTCTTCCGATCTGGAGCCAACTGCCTGGGATCTATTCCTGATTGCTTACCTAGCGTTGCTCTCGAGTAGTCATCTTCAACGGTTGATACACTTCCGGAGAAGGGACCACTTCTGCAAAGGGGAGCGAGTAAGGCAAGTGAAAATGATACATTGAAGCATGTGGAGACAAACATAGGCTGAGTTATCCTCCAACCCTTTTCAATACGAATTGGAAAGATTGAACAAAGAAACAGATAAAAGGGATAAGCTCAGACCTTCGGGGGAGACCAAAAGAACCATCCTGCTGCCTAGTTCAAGAAGTAGCACAAAGGAAAATCAACGATGGGCAGAAACCAGTTCAAGAGTAAGCCTGTGGAATCACAAAGATCAAAAGCCTCAATGCAATTACCAAGGAGAAGATGGAATTTACACTCTATAACCAGATTTGCGTCTCTAAACTCTTCTCTTTGTTAATTACATTCTGCCATGTTTAGTATGTTTAAGTGTTTTTTTGTGTATTTACTTATGCTTTGTGTGAATCTATGCTTAAAACATTGAGGACAATGTTTGATTTAAGTGTGGGGGGGTAACTAAGTATGTTGATGCAAATTCGTTGAATTTTATCACCCATAACTTCAAGTGTTGTTCCTTGCTGTTTTAAATGTTTTTAAGGTGTTTTTAAACTGTTTTAGCGTGTTTTGTTTTATAACTCCGAAAATCACATAAAAATTTGAAAAACATTTTTTTTTTGAAAAGCCTAAAAAGAGTGTTTTGAGTTGTTTTTGTGTCTTAGGGAACCTTCCAACGTTATGATGAGGATTTGGTTTGTAATTGCATGACGGTTAGAAAGAGTTATAAACATAGAGAACAGTTTGATTTACTCTTGGTATATGCTTGGTTATGGTTATAATGTATGACTTCACATGCAATCATTAAAGAAACAAAATTCGTTTTTGTAACATGCTTGAAGGAAGGAACTCAAACAAACGCTACAACCCTGAGAGACTTGAGCCTATAACGTTCTTTGGAGAGTATAATCTGTGATTTCTTGTTTTCTAAAGTCGTTGCATGATCTCATTATTCTTTGCTTGGTTACTACTTAGAAGGCGTTTCATCATATAGTTCCAAATGCTAGAACTCATGCCCATTTCATTCAAAGCATGTTATTGATTTGCATAACACATATTCAAGATGAAGTTGTGTAGTTGCCACCATAGCCAAATAGCCTCACTTCCCATATTTCGTATATGTTGTAAGTTGTACCCCCGTTGAGCCGTGTTAGCCCATGTTCTTTGTTAACCCACTTTTTCCTCACCTAGCCTAGTTTAGGACAATCCCCACCCTTGTTCTTAAAAGATAGTGAGCATGACTTAATTGAATTCCTTTTGAGTTACATTATGAAAGAAAATAAGTGTGGGGGAGAGAATGTTTAAGTGTTTATGTTTTGAGATTCAAAAAAAAAAAAAAAAAAAAAAAAAAAAAAGAGAAAAGAATAAGTGATTGAAGAAAGGTTCCAAAACACAAATTCTGGGCGTAAATTGTCTAAATTCTCCCTTTTTGTTCAAAAGTTGAGTTTTCATTCAAAAGTGAATTCTAAGTTGATTCAAATGCTTTGCTCACTATTTTTTTTTTAAGAACCTTTGTTTTCCATATCCCTTCTTTGTTATCCACATACCCCAAGCCCCGTTACAACCCTTGACTTCTATCTTGAGTGTTGTGTATTTCAAATTGTGGAGTTTGAACTTGGTATGAGCTTATGGTGTCACTGGTTCTCGCGTCTAAGTAGTAGCATTCCATTCATGAGATCATATCTAAACATGCTTATTAACTCCAGAAATTGCGTTCTTTGTGATACTTATATGTGAGTGTTCGTTTTCATGTTACATCAATCTTCTCACATATGACTAGATTAGGGTGTGTAGTTAGAAATTCTGAGTGAAAATCGAGTGCATATCTTGTAAGGAATTGAGCAAATTCTCTAAGGCATGTTACTACATTCAAAACATGGTTTTAAATGCTTAATTGTGAACTAGTATATGGTGACTATGATTAAGAATGTACTTAAGTGTGAAGATGACTAAAATCTGTGAGAATGATGATTTTTAACATGTCATGTGCATTGGAAATCCCTAAGACGGTTGTTGGAAGGTTTAGGTTGTGTTTTACGTGTTTAGTGTCGTTTTGTTTATTTGTTTTTATTCTGTTTTGCTTGAGGACTAGCAAAAGCTAAGTGTGGGGGTATTTGATAGGAGCATATTCATGCGACTTAAATGGCTCGTCCTCGTGCATTTACGTTATGTTTCTCTCGTTATTTTAGTCCTTTATGCTTCTTTTGTGTGTTTTCAGGTTCTAAGGGTCTAGGGAGCAAGAAAGTGCATTTTGAGGCCATTTGGAGCATTTTTGGGCATGGATTGGATAGCTTATCCATGAAGCCAAGAGGATGGACGAATTTGAAGGCCTTGTATGCACTTGAAGACACAAAACAATGGCCCTAACCCAATCACATTCACCTTGCCTTGGGCTTAACACAAACACCATTCCTTGCCATGCAAGGGGGAGCAATTTGGGTCCATTTCATGTACTTAAACTCTAGCCCAATCCACATTCACTTCAAAGCCATGCAAAACCTTTCAAAACCCTTTAATCATTCCCCTTTAAATTATGATTTTATTTCCTAACCCTACATGCATTATTTATTAGCATATTCACATGCATTCACACACCATCTTCCCTTTTACAAAACACATTGCCGTGCCTTCCCTTCACAATTTCAGCTTTCCTCCTTTTAATTCCACATGCATTCACTTCATCATTACACCACCACTCATTCTTTAAATCCACATGCACATTCAATCATTCATTCAAGCCCCCTTGTGCCATGTTTCACCCTTTGTTCCCACCTATCACATGCATCATCATCAAACAAACTCTAATTGCCGTGGGTTCCCTTTGCTCCCCTTGTGCAATTCCAGTTTTCACATGTGTCCTAGCTGTTTTTCCATCATTCCTCCACACAAATGCTTAAACAAACAGCCATATGTTCCCTCCACTACCCCTATAAATACCCTAGCATTCATTCATTCACTCCCCATTCAATTCATATCTCATATTTCCATTCACAACACTTCACACAACACAAATACACATCCATTGCCGCAATTCCCCTTCCATTTTCTGTGCAGTTTTTCTCCTTCATTGCAGCCACTATCCAACCACTTCCCATCCCTCCAAAACACTTCACATAATCCCCAAAGCTCACCTTAGACCTTGTGCTACAACAACGAGGAAGAAAAGAGTGCCTAAACGTTCATACAATTCAAGTTTGAGTTGTTGGAATGTTTAGGTGTTTCTTTGATTTCAAAATTTAAATTTAATTCTCTTTGTTTTGTACGTATGAGAATGGAAGAGAAGAGTGCCTAAACGTTCATACAATTCACGTTTGAGTTGTTGGAATGTTTAGGTGTTTCTTTGATTTCAAAGCTATGAGGAACTAAACCCCCTTTAGCTAGGGGGTGATTCAAAATACATGTTTATGCTTGCAATATGAATTGATTACTTTTGGTTGGAATTTCATAAGTTGTGGATTCAATTTGTTTAACCGTTTGAATGAATATGACGCTAGAATATAAGTGAGTTTCACCTAATAGTTACGAACTTATATTCACAAGTAGTGGAGGTTGCTTATAAACAATCGCGTTAAACGAATTCTTGGCATAAGTTTCATGCGTATTCCATAGTAACGAATGCCTCGTCAATGTTTATGATTTCCGTTGAACTTAATGATCTTTGTTGAATGTCTCTATCATGCGTATTCCATAGTTAGGGACTTTGATTAAGAATAAATTGGTTGTAATGTGTATTCCATTCAATCCAACGAATCTAGGGAAATCTGAAAGTTAATGTAAGCGGACCTAATTAACTTGGAGCATTGAGTTTCATAATTTATCGAAAGACCAACCGAAAATCAATCTTGTATTGCAAGTGTAACATGTGTGGAGAAGAACCCCTTAGCTATTCCATCATCCATATTTTTCATCACATTCATATTTACATTTTGCCTTTAATTATATTCTGTCCATTTAATTTAATATCGTCCAACCACAATTCCCCCCCCCTATTTTGTTAAGTCTTAATCATTCGTATTTGTTTTATTTTTGTATCTTTAAGCTTTTGGAGTCATAAACACTTGCAAATTCGTCTAAATCAAGTTCTAGCTTCTATTTGAGTCAATTTGATTGTTTTAGACAATTTGAGTTTTTCAAAGCCATTCTGAGTCATAGTAGTCTTGTTAAGAGTATTTTAATTTAGTTTTTATGTTTTTAAGTCAATTTAGAAGGTTTTAGCAAGCCCTCCTAATCCCCGGTCTAGAACGATAAATTTATGATTCGTTTAGATGATTAATCCACTTGTACAGTCTGACTTTTGTCACCAATTGAGATATAATTTTTTAATAGTTGTTAAGCTCATGTCAAGGACTATTGCTTAACATCCATTAACTATATTTCTAAAACAAAATTAAAATATAATACAATGAACACTTGTTTTAGGGCTAGTTTGGGGTTGTGGCTTTTTTTTTTATATTTTTTTAAGTAGCTCACTTAAAAATCTGAAAAATCAAATGTGTTTGGTTAAATAATAAAATAAAAAAGTGCTCTTTTGAAAAATTGTTGTCAATGATAGTAATAATAATAATAATAATAATAATAATAAAACAGAAGCATGGTCTACCGTGCTTCTAAAAAAAAGTAGTTTTTTTTTTTTTTTCCATAGCATAGTGATCATTGTCCATTTAATGAAATTTTCAATGGCAAGTATACCCCTCCATATTGTACAAATATTTGCCCCTACAATATTCTCTTAAGCAATTATTATATTACATTAAATCTTTTTTAGTCATTTAACATATTCACAACAATTTATATAAATGTTTACCAAACACTCATAGACCTTTTTTTTTGTTAAAGCACTTTCACAAAAGAAAGTTCATCAAACACTCAACAACCTTAATTTATAGCTATATATTCTCATAGCATAATATAAACAGTTTTTTATTTTTTATTTTTATTTTTTTATTTAAAGCATATCAATACCAAATTAGCCATTAATCTACGACATTTGAGTAAATTGTAGTGTCCCTCAATTTTAATCCAATTGGAGCGATGGTCTCACAACTAAAAATCCATGATCATTGGTCATTTAACTCGTCAAATCATGTAGCTATGATCATTTTCGTCAACTCTATCAGAATTCCGTCAAAATGAGTCATGTTGGAAGGACTATTGATACAATTGCATTAAAGTTGACGGATCATTTCTCCAATTGAGTTAAAGTTGAGAGACCATTTCTCCAATTGGGTTAAGTTGATGGATGTTTCTCCAATTGGGTTAAAGTTGAAGGACTATTGTTACAATTTTTCTCATTTTCTTTTTCATATTTGCCCCATGATTCAGCCTCATGTGCGTGGCATGTGACTCATTTTGACGGAAGTTCTAATGGAGTTGACAAAAAAGATTTTAGCTACTCATTTGTTGCAATGGACTATTTCGGACTAGATTAGTTTCAGAGACTAAGCTGAATTGGCTTGGCATGAACTAAGTAGTATAAGGATAATGAAGTGTTTGGTGCAGTGTCGGACTAAATCTAGGACTAAATTATTTTTGGAATTCAAATTTTTGTTAATCATTTTATAATTCACCTTAGTAATATTTAATAATAATCATTATTAATTACCTTTTTTTATTGACTAATTATCTTTCCTATGTCTCTCTATCTTCTTCTGCGCACCCAATCTCTGTACCTCAACCCAGAAGCCAAAGATTGACTCCAATATCTCTGCACCTTATCTCGTAGTGTTCCTCTTGTTTCTTGGCAGGTATGTGGTCGTCCAAAGAACCTTGAGGGTTTAGGATTGAAAGACTTGTCAATTTTGAGTTGTTCTCTTCTTTTGAAACATTGTTGGGATATGCTTACTTCTTCTTCGTTGACGGCATTTTTTATGCGTGATCGTTTCATGCATCAGAGTTTAGTTCCCTTATCAACATACAAAAAATCTTCTATTTGGCTTGGTTTTAAGAAGGTTCTCCCCATTATCTCGTCGAACTCAACATGGGTTAATGGAGATGGCTCTCAAATTTCATTTTTATCAGATACTTGGTTGAATAGGCATTTAATTTCTTTTATTGATATTCCGGATGAGCTAGCTCATACTATACATTCATGCTCCTATCAGAAATTTTATTAGTGGTTCTCATTGAGATTTTCCTGTTGTTCTTTCTAATGTTTTTCTGAAGATAGCTGCTTCAATTTGTGCTACTCCTCTCCCTTTACAAGCATCTACAGACTCCTTATGTTGGTCAGGCTTTTTTTCTGGTCTCTTATCGGCGAAAGAGGCATACTCTCATTTGCTTAATTTTGACATTTAGGTCCCCTGAGGAAAGGTAATTTGGTCTAAACGAATTCAACCTCGAAAAAGTCTTGTTTGGAAAGTCTTACATGGCCGGCTCCTCACTAACTCTTTTCTTTAGCACATGGGTATTATGCTAGTTTTCTGTTGTTCAATGTGCAATTCGGCTTCTGAATCTTTTACGTATTTTTTTTTGGAATGCCCTTGGTCCTTAGCTTTATAGCAATGGTTATTGGCTCTCTTCCGTCATTCTTCGATTGTGGTGGAGTCCATCTTACAGGTTTTTTCTGAAACTTTTATGGCTAGTTTTTTCTGGCTCTTCTTGCAAATTTTGGGTTGTTGTGGTTTGCACTTTTATTTGGGGAATTTGGTCTCTCCGTAATCAGATTAGATTTGAAGAAAAACCAGCCCCTTTAGATTATGCCAAGTGCTAGCTTATTACTCATTTTTGAGAAGCAGCTTTTGTGTGTTTCCCTCATAGCAGCCCCTCTTCTGATGTGTTGCCTATTTATTCATTCTTAGGTATTTCTCCGTTTTTTCCCACCGCTTCTTTTTTCATTCCAGTGGTTTGGTGCATTCTGCAATCTGGTTGGATTAAAGCTAATATCGATGGTTCTTATGCGAATGGTCGTGCCAGTGTTGGTGGAATTTTTTGAAATTCAAACGGACATATGCTTAGTGCTTTTGCCTCGAATACAGAGTTTGCTAGTTCAGTGGCTGCAGAGATTTTAGCTTTCATTGAGGCAAATCGTGTTGCTTGGGTTCAGGATTGGAAATACATTTGGATTGAAACTAATTCCTTTTTGGTTCTGCATTATCTTTTCAAGGCCCCTACTTTAATCCATTGGTTTGTTTTGGTTGATTGGAATAATTGTTTATCGTGCCTTCGTCATATGAGTTTTATTTGTACATGCATTTGTTGGGAGGGTTACCAAGTTGCTGATGTGTTAGCTTCTTTCAGTGCTGCTTGGAGTGCTTATTACTGGTGACCCATAGTTCCAAATTTTTCTTATGCTGCTCATGTCCGTGACATTCTTTAAGTCCTGTTTTTTGTTATTGTTGATTTTTTATCTTTCTCTTTTGGTTTTATTCGGGGGTCTTGGCTTCATCCCCCCGCTTGTATCCTTTTTTTTTTTCTTTAAATAAAATATCGGAGATAGGGGACATGGGGATCGTTCTATTGGGAAGTTAGCCCTTTCTAATCACTTTGAGCGGGAATGGAGGAGCCTACTTTTGTAATTGATAGCTAAATCTCGGGTCTTGGTTCTTTTTGACCGCTATGTGTGTGTTAGAAAGTAAGGCTACTGTTGTAGTTTGATGACCAAGCATTAAGAGTAGTTTGACTCTCCTAATCCTTCATCATCCTCATTAAATTAAAAAAAAAAAAAAAAAAAAAAACCCATAAGAAGTCCCAAATTGTTTCTTTCAATTTGTAGATGCTTCGTCGGATTGTGCAAAGGTTTTGTCGGATCGCCGATTGTGCAAAGGCTTCGTCACCCACTTTCATATCACAACTCTCTCTCTGTTTCTCGCGCCTACTTTATTGGGATTGTTGTTATTGTTTTTGAGAAGTTGAAATTTTCTGTTGGAATTGTTTTTGAGACATTGAAATTTTTCCAAAGTTCGGATCTTGATGGAGAAAGAGAATAAGTAGAGGAGAGAGAGGAGGGGGAGGGGGGATTGGCAAGGGAGGAACTATGGTGGCTACGTTTGTAAAAACATAAAGCAGAGAGAGACGCGAGAGAGTTAGTACTCCACAAATTCCCTGTTGTCTCATTTAACTTAGTTCATGCACTTAACAAACACAGGATACATTAATATGTAGTTCAGTCTAGTTCAGTAACAATTAGTGAAGCCAAACAAATGCACCCTAGGGGACCAATGATCACATTTTTTTTGTTCAGGAACCTTTACTCAAATTGAGTTAAAGTTTAGGGACCATAGCTACAATTTCCTCACAATAGTTTTTAACAAATATACATCTTGTAACACTTGTGGATATTAAATTTTGTAAATCTGCTTATGTAGCACAGTCAAATCCGGATGTCGCTTCATATTCGTTCCAATTTCCCAAACCCTAATTCATTAGTGACAGGTATGTGAAACAATTTTTTTTTTAAATTTTTTTTTTCATCTTTTCTAGTTTATTAAAGACCCATCACCAATCATCCATCTGGTTGAGAATATTTTTGCTCATCATCCTCAATTGATGGTTATGCTAACCATCCTATTTATCAATGTTGGATAAGTTTAAATTTTGGGATCTATGTAATGGATAAATACAAATCTCAAAATTTAAATTCATCCATTAATAATAAGTAGGATGACGAGGATGGTGAACAAAAATACACTCATTTAGATTTGGTTTTCATTTTCATTTTTAAAAAGAAACCATATAGACTTCGATTTCATGTCAGACAGAAAAAAAAAAAAAAAAAAAAGGCATCTGACTTCTGATTGTTCTTCCATCCATGTGAGAAGGACTGAACGCAGACGTATCTAATTTAATCGACGAATGAAACGTTATGGTCTGCGACATTTGGATTGCAGTTGGAGTTTTTTTAATGAAGAACTAGACTGATAACAAATCTCACATGGTCGCATGAAAAACGTTGTGTATTTTCTTGGCCACTTGATTTCTGTACCGACCAAAATAGCTGCAAGTGAACCCAAACCAAAGCTACAACAATATCTCGACGCTATGACATGATAGCTCACGTTTGGCTTAAACACAATAAGAGGCTTTCATTGTGACATTATCTTCCTACTCAAAAATCAAAGATTTCGTGGAAAACTTCGTCACTATGTAGCAATGAATGTTTTTATAGTGTTTCGATAGGAACACATGTCGAATTAGAAGTGAACATCAAGTTAGATAGTATCATATCGACTACCTTTTCGGTTTAGTACATTTGACTCGTACAAATGAGATAACGATACATAATATAATTAGTTCAATGATTAATTGTGAGCGACTCATTGTGATATAGCTGGCTTTTGTCAATGGTTTTTTTGCTCATTTTCAATTGGGTTCAAGGATTTCTTATGTAAAGAAAAAAGAGTTTTTGGATAAAACTTCTTTTGGTACTCAAATTGGTAAGCCACTATAAAATGATTACGTTTTAGAAAAATATGCAAAAAGATAATCTACCACAGGTCTAATTCGTCACCTTCGCACCATGTTTTCCTCTTTAGAAATTACGTAGGTTAGGAGGTTTCTTTGTGTGTGATGTTTATCTTCCCCTTTATGATCATCCCCGCAAAATATTTGATCATCTATTGACTTGGTTCAGCCAGTGCGGTAGGCTCACTTATTAGTACACACCTTTTCCTAATTTAGGAGGAATATTCTATTTAATATGTTGATCACCAATTTTATTATCTTAATCCGCTTTGCAAAAGACAAGCAATTTCTTTCCTTGTTCATTAGCTAGCATACATGTATTTGCATTATTTTGATAAGGTTTGTTTCTTTTGCCATTCTATATGTGCAGTGCTGACATTGATTTAATTTACATTTTCCTTTAATTACAAATAATTAATTCATTTTAAGGAATAACTTGAAAAATACTTGTATGTAGAGACACAATGTATCTACTTAGCAATTGCTTTGCTTGTGAAATTCATCAAAGTTTACGAGTCCCTCATTCATCTTACAAATTATATTATGGAATCCATCATGTTGAAGAGTGTACAAAGTCCCAAATTGGAAACGTGACAGAATAAAATATAACTTGTTTTGAGTGCTTATACTTTTAGTTGTACTGACGTCTTGCGTAATAAAATTCTGTATCTGTTGGGCTAGCAGGTGATTAAGTTGAAGGCATATTGTTGATTGATCCATTAAAAAAAGGGAGTAGGATTCTCTCCCCTCCAAATCATCTCCCATCCCCTCCCCTCCTCTCACATTTTTTTTCTGTCCTTCTCTCTCTATAAAGAAATTAATACAAGATATTGACGTGGCTTAATCGTGAGCTTTCAAATATGAAGGGACTAGAGGGGAGAAAAAATGAGAGAAAATCCGGATTCTAAAAAAATTACGTCGATTAACTTTTACATTAAACTACACTTAAGTGTAGTTAGAAACTAAAGCAAAATTTCGTCTGTTGAGTTGAAATCTGCAAAGGATCTTGACTTGTATCCCACTATGTCCGAAGGATCCCACCAATAATTGTTTGCGGAAAGTTTTTCTTCTTAGCATTTACTACTCTTGCCTTCATTTCTTTTCCGCTTTTTCTTTGGGTTATCTTTATGCCTATCATTGATACCAGAATGGGATACAACTCCTAGGTTGTTAGGCAGAAGGTCAGTTACAAAATCTAGCATTCTGAAAAGGTAGGTGAAATGATACTAAAAAATAATTAAGTAGATGCACTCATGGTTCAAGAAGAAATCGCACCTTAAGCAGTTAAAAAATATAAGGTGTAATTTGTTTACTATTAATTTAACATGAGCTAGTTATAGACTATAGTCAAACTACTAACGTACAAGAGTGTCATGGACATTAGTGGTTTATATGACCCGCGATGGTAAGAAACATTTCTTGTTTTCTTTGTACGCTACGTGAATATCAAAGATAGTCGTTTACGTGATTAAAGTCTAGACTCCAAACGTTTGTTCTTTTTAATTGACCATAGTTGTAGTCGCTCTCCCTCTATAACGAGGAAAGCCCTTAATTCATAATTGTGATCAGTTCAATCTCAGATTCTAAAGCGACGATTGTTGTTTAAATATGAGGTGGTGTTGTTCGTAGTTTGTGCGCTTGGTAAAGGACTACAAGAAGAAAACTTGACATTTGTTGGAGGGGGCTCATATATAGCAAGGCTATTGGAGTTGTGCTGTAAAAGTCAATTTTGTAATATTGGATATTATGTAACAACTTTGTATTAATTAATTAATATACTAAGAATGAGTTTATAGAATTTAAAATAGGGATTTTTAACGAAACACGCCCGGTATCATTCACTTTCAACGAAAAAGGGGAGAGGAAGACCTATGAAGACTTTGAAAGAGACTATAAAAAAAGTTATGAAGTACTTGGAGATAATAGAAAACTTGGCGCAAAACCGAGCGTAAGGGTGCTCTAGTATTCATTCATCTGACCCTACTTAGTGGAAAAAAGGCTTGGTTGATGTTGTTTTGTTGTTGTTGCATTGATATAGTGATCACTTAACGAATATCTAAATTTTAAAACATAAAAAGTTGTTTTATGTGACTTTCACTTTCTCATTTTACTTATTCAGAGCTTTTATGTTATATTTAGAGAAGTTAATGGAGTGGCACATTACATAGGTTTTGCCTTGATTTTAGATTTAGTTTTTTTTTTGTTTAAACTTAACACTGTGAGGACAAAGTCCTACATCGGTGAGAGACCAAACTATGTAAAGGCTTATAAGAGGTTGTGCTACTTTCTATATTGTGATTTGGTTTTAGGGTGGAATCCTAATTTTCTTTATAGTATCAGAGCAGATTGTCCCACGTGTAAAGTGCAAAGGTCACACGTGTCCCACATTGGTGAGGGATCAAATCGTACAAGAGCTTATAAGAGGTTGAACTACTTCCTCAAACGAAGCTTGATAGGAGTACATGGATTTTCCTTTTCTAGGTGTAATTTTAATAGCTTTTTTAGTTGTTTTTTCTTTTCGAGTTGTAATTCCATTTCTACTTGTAATAGAAAAATCTATTCCTGGGTCATAAAACTATATTGCTAATTACTTTTATGATGAAACTCCAACTTTTTTCAAACCGAACACTTGTTTAAGTTCGCAACATATTCCAAAATACAACCCAATGTTTAGAGAGGCCCAAAGTTGCCATCTCTTTTCTTTCCCTTTTGTATTTCTTATACAACTCTTTATCCTATGTTTTCTCCAACGAATGAAATCCATGATATATTAAGAAAATAAAATAATAATAAAAATAAAATAATAATAAAAATCTCAAAAACAACAATAATGATGGATTTTAGAATTTCTTGACATGCTTTGGGCTGCCACTAGACAGATATGCCCTAAAGGCAGCAATCGTTTTGGGGCTTCCACTAGAAAGCCCAAATTCCCATTGTCTGGATCAGAAGAAACACATGAAAAACAGTACCCAAAATTATAGCCCAGCATCCATGAGGCCTTTCTATAGTTCTACGATTTCATGCAGTAATTTGACCCGATCTCTTAGTTAAAAAGCAATAAAAAAAAAAAAAATTAATCAATATGATACTTAGTACAACAATCTAGTGTTATTTCTTTTTACTTGCAAGTTGCAAATGAACGCCTTAGGTTTGACGGCGAGTTCAATACTAAATTATTGTGGCAAATCCATTATAAGGCTTAGCCTAATTCCTAATTTTTTTTCTTGTTTAATTAATATTGTTGTATTGAAAAGTTATGAGCTGAGGGTTTCACCTCATGCTATCCCCAATGGACTAGGATCCTCTGCATGTTTATTTTACCTACAAGACTATGCAAAACGTTTTGATCTTGTCCATCCAACAAGATCTGACTGCTAAAGGATTGCCACATCTTTAGTTTCCATTTTCTCCAGTGCACAGGCGATGCTGGACCTATATTTTATGGCCCATTACTGTGTCCTAAGCCTTTTAGGCCCATTTCGGTGTTCTATAGCCTTTCTCTAAAGTGTGCACATGTTGGAAGGAGAGTAAACAACTAATTTTCCATCCGTGCGAAGAGATCATTTATCACGTGAAAAGGTCATGATTGGTGGGCCCCGGAGTAGCCCGCCAATGATGGTGTGCTATGTCTGGTAAGGGGCAACGTCGTCAGATGCAGTTAGGTTTCCGTTTAGTGCGAAAGAGACGGGAGGGAAAGATACCCTGTTGCTCTGGTACGCTGCAGTGTGCTGAACTGTGGTCCTGGCAATGCAATCGTCAACTGACACCTGTCCGTTACCTATTGGTTAATTCAATTGGTGATCCAGTGTATGCAGCACCGAAAGATCCATTTAATCTGTCCTCCATTGTAGTCCGTTTGATTTATTCAATAAATACAAGTCCCTCTGATATGATTTGGGTGTAAATTTAGGGGGTTATCTCCGACTCGTTTTCTCCGAGTAAGAGTTGTTTGATATTAAGTAAAAAGGTGAAATTTGAATCCTATCTGACCTATTTAATTTCAATTAATTTAATCTACGAAGAAAACTCCAAGGACCTTGTAGCTCATGTTATTCATAAACTCTAGACCCTGTGTTCAAATATTTTTGTCTTCAAACATCTTTTGCACTAAAGTGAGTTCTGTTAGACTATGTTATGCATAAATGATCTTTATTTTTTATAGGAGACCAAAATCCTTTATTTATAGAGTCGGATTTTAGATACTCGCCAACAAAATACCTAAATAAAACTAAAGCCTATGGCGTCTATAAAAAAAAGTGTATAATTTCAATACAACCTTAATTTCTTATACTTTGATTATGTTATTACTTTTGATTTCTCGAAAACATAATGAACTTTTTACAAACAAAAGACTAATGATAGGATTTTTATAAAGAGTTGATTATAAGAAGAATCATATGTTGTTTAGTCTAACGCATGAACGATTAAAATCGTACAATAAATTGTTTAACCTAATTATTCTCTTTTCAAAAATTTCACTAGTTTAAATAGAAATTGTGAATTGAATTGGACAAAATTCTTCCTTAAAAAAGATGAAAAAAAGAAGACAAAAACCTCATCTATTTTCTTTTGGTCCATGGACCACCCAAAACCCTCTCCCCTACCATGTGTAAAGTCCCATCGATTCTCAACTCTTTCGTTTCCCAGAAAGATTTTTCAGTAATCGTTTCTCATAAATAATGAGTTATATATATTAAAAAGTTAATAATTTAAAAATAAAAACTTTTCAGCACTTACGTACGAGCATTTGACATACTATCTTATTCCAGCCACAATTAAAAATTTCTCGGTTCCCACCAGTCACTCTACCACTCTGCTCCCTCACTCTCTCTCTCCTCTCTTCCTCTCTCTCTCTAAACGTAGACTATAAATTTCAGCAAATAAACAAACGCCGTCACATAAGACTCCGGCAGTTTATCGAAGTCCCCCCTCACCTTCAGCTCCCGAAAGCCGTCACGACTCCCATACTCGCACAACGACAACACACCCACACGCAGAACCAGATGCTCTCTTTCCCATAAAAAGACACTGTAAGGCTTCAAAATCCGTGCCGATCGATTGGCGCCGGGAAAAGCGAAGGCTCAGATCAACTGCTCCGACGGCCTAGGGTTCCGACGAGGAAGGTCGAATCGTTGTTCGCTGATTGATTGCTCTCTCGCTCTCTCTGCTGAAATGGCTTCGGAGGATGTGAAACCAAGCGAATCGGCGGTCTCGACGATCGTCAACCTGGCTGAGGAGGCGAAGATGGCGAGGGAGGGCGTGGTCAAGGCTCCGAACCTCGCGTTGCTCAGCGTCTGCAAGTCTCTCGTTGCTGGCGGAGTCGCCGGTGGAGTGTGAGTTTCTCGATTTCTCGGGCTTTCGTCTGTTTGTTTCCATGGAAATGAAGTTTATCGATAGCAAATTTTCCCGCAAAATTTTTATCTTGTTTTCGAAATTCGTTTGATGAAGCAAGTAATGTGGCTGAATCATTAAATTTAATCGCTTGGTTAATGCAAATGAAGAAGGATATCAAAATATTAAATCTTGCTAATCTATTGAATTGTGTTTTAGAATATCCCATGTGTAGTATTTTGAAGGGTCATGAATTTGAAGTTTTTAATCTCATGAATTCCATTAGACTGCAGTGATGTGAACCTAGATTGTTGTATTATTGTTGCGACAATAGCAGGATCAGATTGTGCATTGTTTATATGTTCTCGATGCTATTGCCATGTTGACTGCTCTTGATTACTGAAATGTTTAATTTTCCGTCCAGGTCACGCACGGCTGTTGCTCCATTGGAACGACTGAAAATTTTGCTTCAGGTCCGTTTTTTCAACTAATTGTGAACAATGTCATTCACTTGTTTGTGTATGTGCCAACACACGCGCACACACAATAACATGTAGAAGTAAATTTCGTTCCTTTCCTGACTGGTTATCTTGTCTTCAGGTCCAGAATCCACATAACATAAAATACAATGGAACGATACAGGGCTTGAAGTATATCTGGAGAAGTGAGGGTTTCCGTGGATTATTTAAAGGGAATGGTACAAATTGTGCTCGTATTGTCCCCAACTCAGCTGTCAAGTTCTTCAGCTATGAGCAAGCTTCCAAGTATGTTTCTGACAAGATTGAAAGTTCATTTCTTTTTTGTCTTGGATTCCAGTATATTTTAAAATTTATCTTGGCCTTTTGTATTGTTCATATTTGCCCATCAATGTTGTATTATGGTCTGATATAAATTTTTTTTACAACTTCTGAATGCATTACCTTATCTTGTCGCTATATTTTACATTCTCCCACCTTACCTTCTGCTGAACTATCCTTGTTAACTATGACAGGGGAATATTGTGGCTGTATCGGGATCAAACTGGCAATGGTATGTCCACAGTTTCCATCATTTTTTTCCCTTGATGTGTAATAGCTAGTAATCTAATGGGGTTCTGTTGGAGACTTTACATTACATCAGGAGATTTCATTACTTATTACTTTGGGCCAGTTGGCATTTTGACTCAGGTTGGGTTGCTGTTTTAATATTTATGCTTTGTAAAATGTCTAAAAGAGGCTATCTAACATCCAGATATTCACATTACTAGCCTCTTCGCATGCGCTCACACTAGGCATGACTTACATATTTTTAACTAAACATGCTAGGTGGAGCTTACAAATTTGAAATTTCTATTTGGTTTTGACATTTTTATTTGATTGGTTTTCCACTTTGTGCATAGCAAAACTATCTTGGCAAATAAAAATATTGAAAAGAAAATATAAATTTGTAAGTCGCGCGAGGGAAAGGCATCACACAAGCTACGTGCGACTAACAATTTTTTAGTGTTTCATAAATATTAGGCTGTTATTGAAGCTCATACCATAGAGCTTGCTAGATACCTTTGTATAGTCACAGGTGCTGTAACATTTTCTACAAATTCACGCACCATTTATTTTCAAGATTTTTTCACTGCTGTTATGGTTTCTATAATTATGTTTCAAGACATAACAAATGTATTGGTTAGTTGACGGTAGATATTGTTCTATATTAGCCTTCATTCTTGTACTCACCCTCTTGGGTGCTTGACTGCTTATCAAAATTGCAAAAGTACACTAAAAAAGCATGTACCGCAGTATACAAATGTTGTAAATTCACAAAATATTACAAATTAAAACAGTCAAATTTTTTTATATAAACAATTTTATGATATTAATGTACTTTGTGCTTTCGATTACAGTTCTTTGCTTTGGCCCTTCCCAATTCAACAAACACCTCCAACCATTTTGTGACTTTGATAGACCAACAAATCCTCCATCCTAAGAAGTCTTTGATTCTTCTCCCTTCTGGTATCGATATGCAAAATATCATGTTGAAGACAAGTGTCAACTTAATCTTTCATTTGCATCACTTCAAGTACTGAAACTAAATGAAAATATGAGCATAAAAAAATGAGTTACTCCATAAACCTATGATATAAAGAAATTAAATTTAATAAAAAACCCCTCGGGTCCTATTTATAAATGTCTCTTGAAAAAAGAAAAATAGTATGAGAAACGAAAGCAAATTCATAGTTTTGACAATATAAAATAGATTAAGAAAATTGACTGCATAAATTATAAATAAAATGTAAAAAAATAAAATAAAATAATAGAACACCATTTTTTATACTAACGAATATACAGTAAAATAATGTCAATCAAAATATATTAAGCCACCAAATAAACACATAAATCTTATTCAGTACCTGTCAACCACATTCTGAATGAAGGCAAATTCAACACTCATAGACCATTGTGTTTCCTCTGCTTTTTCTTGCTAAAAATTAATCACCAATGTCACAATGTTGGGATGAGAGAAAGCAACCCTCTGTGGAAAACAGTAACAAAGACATCAATGTGATTAAATGCGTTGCCGAAATGCATATATACAACATTGAAGAGAAAAAATTAACATTAACAGTCAAACAACAAAAAAAAAACTTTAGAGAATGTATATATCAAAATGAAAATAGAAACATGTGCAAATAAGAAAACTAAAGAGGAAGCAAGAAGCAACTTAAAATAATAAATCTCCAACCATCTGAATTCATCATCCATCATCCCAAATTGCACAATATGGACAAAGATTGATATTGTAGCCCACACAATTGGTACCTAGTGCCTTCACCCTCCAATCTTTAAATATAATGAAACTGGCATAACTGGTTGCTTTCTGCAGGTTAGAGAAATTCAAGCGGGTTGCTCTTTTCACTTTAAAATAATAAAAAAGGGTACCTCAAACGGAGTGCCTCACAGTCCTCACTCCTGTACAAAACAAAAGCAATGACATATCAATGTAATTAAACCCATACAACACCAATTGCAAACTCTATACCTTGGCCGGGAGAATGCACCAGCCTTTGATTCCCAGAATGAAATTTTTTCTGTTGATGAAGCAGTAAGTAGAACTACCAATAGAACTAAGATAGAAGAGAGAAACGCAGTCATATTTGCAGGTTGGTTCTAGGAGAGTGAAGCACTAGAAATATTTGAGAGTAATTTGTTGTGAGAAATTTTGAGATTGAAGACGGTTTTGGAGGTATTTTGGAGAGGGGATAACTGCCAGGAGAGAATCATGGAGTGTAGAAGTATTGTGACTGTTTTAAATATAATATCCTCAACGTCGTCTTTTGACCATCTTGTCCCCACTTTTTTATTTGATTTTTTTATCACTTGTAAACAAAGGGATTTTTGGGTTTATTAAAAAATTTAAACGTAAGGCCTTCTGCCTTAATAATATAGATAAACCAACAAAGAAACTATAATACTGCTATGATGTCACCATTTGGAAAATGACATGATCTTTATAGTTCCTTGGAACACATAGAGAGGCTGTTAGAAATCAATGGTTAATGTAGGTGATCTAAATCTCTTTTTCTTTCAATATCTGCAGAAGATGCTCAGCTCACTCCTATCCTACGTCTTGGAGCTGGAGCATGTGCTGGAATTATTGCTATGTCTGCAACTTACCCAATGGACATGGTACGAGGAAGGATAACTGTGCAGGTACTAATTTTGGTCCCTGTTTTTTCTTTGTTTCATAGAATGAATATTTTAAAGTCCTTTTTATTTTCCAGTGATAGCAGTCATCAATCTGAATGATTGAAATTGAAAGAGAATGTTTAATTTCTATCAACGTTTGCAGTTATTAATATGTTTTGTTGATCTTAATTTTGCAGACAGAGAATTCTCCCTTTCAGTACAGGGGAATGTTCCATGCCCTATCGACTGTGCTCCGGGAGGAGGGCCCACGGGCTTTGTACAAGGGCTGGCTTCCTTCTGTTATTGGAGTTGTAAGTTTCTTTTGCTAAAAAAGGTGTTTTCACATATCCATTACCACTCTAACAACCTTTTGATATAAGTTCGAAATTAAAAAGAAATAAAGTTTGCTGATTTAGCAATAGATGGTCGTTCTAGGATCTAACTCTGATGATTTATCAGTGTGGAAAACTGCTTTTTGCTCCTTTTGTTGTTCCTCTGAAGTCAGATTGCAAGATTTACTTTTGTTGTTAACCTTGCATCATCAAATTTTGTTTGCAGGTTCCATATGTTGGTCTCAACTTTGCTGTGTATGAATCCCTAAAGGATTGGTTAATCAAAAGTAGGCCATTTGGACTTGTTCAAGATACAGATTTGAGCGTGACAACAAGGTTGGCATGCGGGGCTGCTGCTGGAACTGTTGGGCAAACTGTTGCTTATCCTCTTGATGTCATTCGTCGAAGGATGCAGATGGGGGGATGGAGCCATGCTGCTTCTGTTGTCAGTGGTGATGGGATAAGCAAGGCCCCACTTGAGTATACTGGCATGATTGATGCATTTAGGAAAACTGTTCGTCATGAGGGCTTTGGTGCATTGTACAAGGGTTTGGTTCCCAACTCTGTTAAGGTCAGTCTTAATCTTTTTTTCTTTTATTTGTTTTCGGACAATTGTAGGTTGACCAGTTCTCAGTTTTTAAGAACAATTTTGTCAGGGTGGGCAAATAGCCTAACTAGATGCATCTTATAAATGGATGGGGTGGCTGACTGCTTGGTAACATACTAACGTGGTTGTGGAAAATTGGACCATCAAAAAAGGTGTCACTAGGATTAGCAAGAAAAGGGTTTAGAATTAAGTCCTGCGAATTCTTATGTGGCTTCCAAGCTATGGGTCACGGCCTGCTGTGTATGGGTACCACACGTCAAGAGGGTTTTCAACCCTTAGTATCCACTATGAATACTAATCCTGAATGGTTATAGAAGAGTATATGAAAGTTTGATGTTCCATGAAACTCTTACCCCCAGGAAACATTTTATTAATCAGCGTCTGTTTAAACTATCATATTATAGTTAAAAAGAAGTACTTGTAGGGGCTGCATTCAATTTGTACCATCTCCATTTACATCCCTAAGTGTGTGCTTTAATGTGTGCATGGATTTTTTCCGTTTCAGTAATTTTTTTTTTTTATACAAAGATGAAGATGTATTGATCTTCTGACGAGTTGTTATTTGTTATTAATATTTTACACACGTCTTTGCCAACATAATATTTTCGCTACTCCAAATTTTCAGGTAGTCCCATCCATTGCGCTTGCATTTGTGACGTATGAGATGGTGAAGGACGTTTTAGGAGTCGAGATCAGGATATCGGACTGATATTGCGGGAGGTCCATGATATTTGTCTCTGCTCGTGCTATTTTTGTAGGCTGGGAATTAGAGGTCTGGCAAACTAGGGGTAATTTGATTCCTTTTTCATTCTGAAGTTAGAAGCGAGTCTTGTGTTCATAAATTGCTTCCCCTTGTTTTTCATTTTTCTGTTTCCTTATGAACACAATGTAGCTTTGAGCTTCCCATTCATATGAAGTGCCAATAAGTGTTTTGACAATGTAAAACATGCATCTGCGTGCTTTCCATAAGCGCTGATAAAGCATTATCTACATGCCGTTATATGTTGTTACTGATTCGATTCTCTCTTCATCACCAACCATTCCCTCCCCCATCCCCCTCCCTCATCCCCCACCACAATGGCGGCTGTTTCTCCTATTTCTTTGGTAGACTAAGCTACTTGACATTTGGTAGATATTTTGAATAATTCATGGTTCCTGGTCATTCAACTTACACGCGAGATGCGCTATGAATGATTTCAGAATCTCTTTGTTGTCATACTTGGAGATTGCAAAGATCTGCATGTGAACTCTTTTTTTTTTCGGGTGATGGTTTAGCGTAGCTAATTTTGTGCTTTTAAGACAAATTAATAGAGGACTGGATTTGTTTTCATATTTTTACGTGTCTTTGTTCTGTTCATGAGAATTTTAAGACTGCATTTGCATACTGTTTGGTTTGTAATTTCAGTTCCTGGATCAAACTTGCTAGGTATGTCCGCTTATTGCTTATTTTGCTTTTTTCAGACATGACCACTTGTTTGATTTATTACGACGCAATACATGAATATAGCTAAAACGAAAAATGAAAAATCTTGCATTATATTATCATCAGTAATGTAATTAGGCGAAACTCGGTGATAATATCGTATGAAGAATTCCAGGGATGCTCCTGTGTTTGCTTTCTTTCTGACCGAAAACTAGAAACTTTTGTATTACATCTTGCTGTCTGATTCTTTACACTCTTCGGCCATGCCTGGAATCCCTTATTCTTGTTCGACACCTTTGATTCTGTCTCCGAACTGGCTTGACCTCATCTGTCTCCCGTCTGTTGATTTGTAATTTCTTGGTAGCTTTAGCTACGTCTTTCTTCATTTCGTGTTGTCTCTCTGCAGAATTTAAGCTTTCGTCTGTAGATACAGAAAACAATGAAAGGAACACGGTAAGAAGTTTCAGATCGGCTGTAAACTCCGAGTTTGGCAACTGTGATGGCGTGGATCGATCATTGTGTTCCTCGTCTCTGTCTTCCAGCACCTGATCAACCTTGTTGTCTGTAACACCAGCAGGTTCTACCATTTTACTCATGCAAACCTTCCTAACAAAAGAAAAAACCGATTCAAATTCTGACTTCTTGAATGGAAGAGCTGAACCGGAATCAAAACAGAAAGTTAGTATAATCTGTAGACTTGTCCATGATTATGGAATGTTTCGCGGGATGGAGTGATTAATGGGTAGGGCTGCAAAATCTTTACTTCATGGGTTTAGGGGTTATGTATTAGATTTTTACTTTCCCATATCGAGCTTCCATTGGGTCTGGCTCGTTGAAGTTCAGCTCGTGAAAGAAACAAACCAAATTTTAACATCAACATTTTCGACGAGATAGTTGGAACCATATTCTATTCAAATTAAACAGAGATTGAATAGGCGAGGGGACCTGTCACCTGTGCGTTTGCGTGGCCGGAAACAATGAAGAAAATCGGTTTCACAAGTCTGAGGTCAGGTGCTTTGAAAACACCAGATTGTAGTTGTAAAATTAGTCACAATTACATCATCTAATCATGGTTTACCGTCAATATAGGTCTACAATTTTGTTGGCGTTGGAGCAAAGAATACTTTAATTGGAGGGCCAAAAATAATTTTACTAAATATTGCATGTATTGAACTAATATTTTATATTTTTCCATATATCAAAAGACTGAGGATAATTGTATGATAACTATAAACATAAAATACCTGACAAAACACACACAAAGAGCAACACCCAGATGTACCAATTAAAATGCCTTATAAACATAATGAAAGATAAAAACGCTATTACCAATTTTTTTTCTAAAATTAGTTCTAATATAAGAGGATAATCTCTCTTATACTCTAAATAGGAATAACCTCCATCTAGTCATAAAAAAAATTTCATCTCAACTCTTGCCAGTTATATAAAGAAATAAAATTCACATTGTTCTAAGTTTTATTTTTTCTAGGTCTTGTCCTTTACGTAGTGATAATTGTCAGTAAAATCTTCAACTTGACCTTATATCTTTTTTACCACACATACATTCACTAGCTATTCCAGACAACATCTTTCTTTTTTTCTAATATATGCATGTTCAAAATTGACATAACTCCACTATTAACGTAGTACTTTGTATCCTTAGAACTTTAAAGATAACTAAGTTAAAAAATAATTTTTGTAACTACACCTAACCTTCTTATAGTAATAAAATTAGTTTAGTCCTAACAGTATAAAGAAGTTTTATTGTACGAGGAAAACGGTTGGCCTTTTAAAAGTTAAAACCAAGTTGCTAAGAGGAGTTTAAATACCATAAAGGAAAATATGAGAGGAAAGAACTCGAAGTAATAATGAAAATCTAAAGTCGAGAAAGTTTTTATAATAATATAAAGGGTGACATTCTTGCTCTCTTTTTTATTATAATGTTCATAGAAATAAGGTGTTTTATTAAATCATCATAAGATAATACATGAATAGTACCATGGATAACCAAAGAACCGTTCAAAGTTAAACGTGAAGATCATGAACAAAAACAGACTCTTAATTAAATGACTTGCTGCCTGAAATTAATCAGGGCACAAATACAAAAGAAACAAAAGAGAAATAAAACATCTCTCTTAAAAAATAACTTGAAAAGTTAATACAACGGTTTTGGTTAAAAACTTTCCGAATAAAATCATGTGGGACAAAACTTCAGAACATGCTGACCACTCCTTAGGAAACCACGATGTATTCAATTGTCCCAAAGCTAATCTAGGTGGTATTCTTACTCATCAACTATGTTTTGTACTTTTTACTTGTAAAAAACTTACACCACAAGTGATATCTCGGCATTGCGATAAAGTTCACTCAAATTATAAAAGGTGACAAGTTTAGAAATTATAATTTATTTTTAAAAATTTAATTTTCATAGCATTACATTTAAAAAAAAAAATTGTGTTTAATCACCAAAGTACGCGTGCCAATTTTGAATATTAATGCATGTGGGGTCCTAACCAATTTGCCAACGTACTGCAAAAAATGTTTAGATATCTTTTTTCCTTTTTTTTTTGTTTTTTTGTTTTTTTTTTTTGAACGCATTTAGATATCTTTATGTCCTTTAGTAAGTAACATGTCCAAAGTTGCTTTTTGCAGGTTGACATCAATTTACATTTTGATGTCAATGAACCTGAGCAACTTACCTGACAAATCAACAAGCCCCCTCCCAGCTTACTTTTTCAGATGAAGACGGATACTTAATTTTCGTAATCTGTCAAAAAAGAATGATAATTTCATTTATGTGATCATGTGAAGAATTGGCATCATCATAATTTCTCTCCTACAAATACTTTTTGACTACTGAATTTAGAACACCTGTTGAGTTCACTCTAATACAAAGACGGCTCATCAAGTGTTCCAAAGGTACACCTGCATATGGCCCCCAACTTAAGAAGGTCTCAGATTTTCTACCACCTCGTTATGTGGTTTAAAAGAGATGGTCTCGCTAGCATTATTTATTGTAAAAATAAAAAATTCATTGTATTTCTTTTCATAGAAAACTGTGTCAGCTCAGCCCTTTATCATTTTCTGCACATTGTCCCCCAAACCATAGTAGGTTAGATTATAAACCTAAGGTGAATGTTAGTCTCACTATAATAAAGTTTTGGAGTTGTGCGATAGTTAGTCACGTACATAAGTGTGACTGATGTCTGATTGTTGATCAAATGTAGACTAGTATGGATGATTTTTGCATGTGATCAAAACTCGCACATGCCTATGTAAACAACTAATTATTTTCAACACTTATTTCTCAATGCAACTTTTGTCTATTTGGGCAATTGTCTGTTATCAAAGTTCATTTCTAAATACAACTTCTGCTTAATTGATCGAGTAACTGATTGTTATCAACATTGTATCTAAAAACAACTTTCTTCCTACTAATTAAGCAATTGGCTATTATTAATATCCGTTTCTAAATACGATTTCTACTCAAGTTTTTTTCCTATACTTCAATGTATAATATTAAGTAAATTACACTTTCATACTTCAGATTTGGGGTTTATTTCAATTTCTTACAATATCTTAAAAACATTTCACTTTCATACCTTAAATACTATTTTATTTCAAAATAATACCTCTGTTACATTTTTCATCCATTGATCTGTTAAATGCTGACATGTTTGCCACATATATGCCACGTGGTTCTCAAATGTCTGCCACGTGGCAAACAAAATAATTTTTTAATTTTTTAAAAAAAACCTGAATTTTCTCAAAAAAAAAAAAAAAAAAAAAAAAAGAAACCCACTATCTCTCCCCCCTCCCCAATGACCCACATCCCTATCCCTAACCCAAAAAACTTGCTGTAGCAGCAAGAAGAAGAAGAAGAAGAGGGAGGAAGAAGAAGAAGAAAAAAAAAAAAAAAAACCAACAGCAGGAAGAAGAAGAAGGAAAAAAAAAAAAACCCCCAAACCTAGTTCGTCCCCCATTGGAAGCCGCACGACATCCCCCCTGCGACCCAAATCACCCCCCTCCCCAGTGACCCACATCCCTATCCCTAACCCAAAAAACTTGTTATAGCAGCAAGAAGAAGAAGAAGAAGAGGGAGGAAGAAGAAGAAAAAAAAAAAAAAAAAACCAACAGTAGGAAGAAGAAGAAGAAGCAGGTATTTATATGATCATATCTTAGTGTTGTCCTCAACTCTAATCACTTTCAGTTGGACTTGAGTTAACGTTATTCTTACGAAATTTGTGGGTTTGATTTTGGGTGCATGTTGCAGTTGATGATCAGATTCAAGTTATTGAGATGATTAAGCTCTTGGAAACAAAGGGTTCAAAGACTTTTTGAAGTTTGGTTCCAACATTTGTACAAAATTCTATAAAATATCAGTCATGCAAATTTATAGTTGTATTCTTATATTTTAATGATATAACAATTTGTTTTCTCACCAAAAATAGAAAAAGAAATATGATACTCCAATTTGGGTGCCCACACAGGGCATCCTTTTTTTTAATATTATTTTGCAACTTTACCACCGATGTGAATTAGGGTGGCACTGCAAGAAAGGCACCAATGCAATATTGGTAGCCATTGTTACAATAGAGTCCTCTACATAGGCCACACTGTCTAGTTTAGTGGGTGCTTGGTGGCTATAGAGGTTTGCCACAACACTTGACAATAGACACCGATGAAAAGGGTGGCTTATAGCCAAATTTCTAGTAGTGCATTATAGAAAACAAGACTCAGCTTTGCTTAGTTCTAGTCAAGAATGTTGGCAAGATACAGATCTGGCAATAGCACGAGGTTTCAGAAGTAAGAATTTTCGTGGTGAGTCTACATCACAGGGAAATGATCATAATTTGTTGAGAGTAAGAGGTGAGTTTAGAGAAATGCCTCCTCACGTACGGAGTCTGAAGCCACTGTCAAGCGATCACTCTGAGCAGGAGCCAGATAAACTGTCTGCATATTTAAGGGTCGAGGACAGGAAGATTATGTCAAACAATATGCTTAGTATTGCCAAGAAGCAACTGAAGACCCAGTCTACTAATAATAATTCTCAGTTACTTGTAAAGGAAATGTCAAAGGGAAAAACAATCAGTAAATTTCCAGAACCTTACGGTGGCTTTGGTAGTCAGGTCGTAGGCCAGAATAATAGAAAACTCCGTTATGGTTCTGAGGTAGCTAGTGATGCAGAGTTGACAGCAAATGTCAACAATGATGGCCTTTCTTCACATGTGCAAAAGCAGTCTGGCACAAAATCTATCAGTTACGGGTTCAGCTTGAGGGAGTGGCTTAAACCTGGGAGTCACAGAGTAGATATAGCTGAAAGCCTGCTCATATTTAGGCAGATCGTGGAGTTGGTTGATTTTGATCACTCTCAGGGTGTTGCCTTGCAAGACTTACGAACATCATGCTTCATTTTTTTGCCATCAAATAATATTAAATACACAGGTGCATCAGCCATCGAAGAACCAATTAAGTATCGTGAACCGAGATTTGATTAACAAAAGGAAATTCGAGCAGGATGCACATGCTGAACGTATTTTAGGGGGAAAACAAATAAAAATGAGTGAAGGTAACGAGGATGAATATTTCATAGCTGGTCCAAAAGAATTTGGGTTTGGTGAACTCCAGTTTCAAATGAACTCATGCTACCTAAACAAATTGGTTGCAGCACAGCAAGGATCAACTTCTGTAATTGTTCAGTTGGAAGAGAAGTGGTATACCAGTCCGGAGGAGTTCAATGAGAGAGGTTGTACACTTTCATCAAATGTATATTCCCTTGGGGTCCTTTTTGAGGTGAGAATACATTTTCCACTATTTCTACAAGTTCTTTTCTTTTTAACTGTTTATTTTTTTTGCTTTTGACTTCAGATGTTCTGTCCTCCGGGTTGGAGTGGAAAGTCTATACATTTGACTTGTTTAGCCTGTTTATGACAGTTGTTGTGTCGCTGTGACTCGTGGGAGGTGCTTTCTGCAGTGATGTGGGATTTGCACGATCGGATTCTGCCACCAAAGTTTCTTTCTCAAAATCCATCGGGAGCTGGCTTTTGCTTTTGGCTTCTCCATCTTGAACCTTTGTCTCGTCCAGCAACTAGGTACCACCATCTGCGGTTCTCTAATTTACTGCCTTCTGCTATTTCTATTAACTGTCGTAAGTAAGAAAAATCGAGGCTTTGGTAGCATTGCAATTTACAATATTAACCATATAGTTATTGGCAGTTGTTGTTTAGTGTATGTTAGGGTTTCGGTGACTGAGGTTGATTTCTTAGTGACATGTTGTCAACTCCTTAATTCATGGGGTTGGTATTACTTCCAAAGTATGGTGTAAGGTTTTCAAGGATGGGTTGTCATCCTCACTTTAGCTAAGTTATGGGCTAAAGTGATGGTCTTAACCCTACTCTTGTCTTACCATACCTTATCTTGTCCCATGCCCTTATTTTAATTGCCTCTCACGGGTCTAGGGCAAGAACCAAGGGATTGTGTCTTCCTTCTCCTGTGTGACTTCTCTTTGTAGTTCCTTATAAGAGTGTTCTCACTCTCTTGTAATCTTTACAATGAATATACAATAAAATCTTTGAAAAGCAACATGGTATCAGAGCAGGAACTTTAACCTGCTCCTGCTATACTGCTTTCCTTAGTTTTCACTCTAAAAAATGTCTCAAGAAAATCCGGCAGCTTCAACGGCTGATAGCTCCCCGGAAATTTCCTCCGTAAATGCACAGGAAGTAGATGTCAATCCAAATCAGAGGTTAAGCTCAGTTGTATTAAACGAGTTCAATTACTTGCCATGGTCAAGAGCTGTATCGTTGGCGTTGGGTGGCAGGTCCAAGTTAGGGTTCATAAATGGAAGCATCAAAGTCCCTGAGGCTTCCTCTTCAAACTATGAATCCTGGCTAAGCAAGGATCAACTAGTTATGTCATGGCTCCTGAATTCCATGGAGCGAAAGTTAGCTAAAATTTTCAGCTACTCAGAATCATCTCATCAATTATGGGAAGTAGTCAAGGAAATGTATGGCAGCCAAAATAATGCTGCACGGGTCTTCCAACTAAAGAAGGACATCTCCGATCTGCAACAAGATGGTAAGCCGTTCGTGCAACTCCTGGGAAGCATGAAGACCATGTGGAACGAGTTGGAAACCTATCGTCCTCATACAACTGATGCAGTGCTGTTACGAAAAAGGGCAGAAGAGGACAAGATATTCCAACTCTTGTCCAGTCTCGACTCAACGTATGAAGATTTGCGATGTCACATGCTCATGAACACAGAACTACCCTCCTTTCCCAGTGTATGTGCAACTATTCAACATGAGGAAGTAAGAAGGTAAGAAGGAAAGTCATGAACATGAGTACAATGCCAAATGTACCAGAATCTAGGGCATATGTAACCAACGAAAGAAGGTACAAAGGAAAGCACCCTCACCTAAGGTGTCAACACTGCAATAACACAGGCCATGTTAAGGATACTTGCTGGATTTTACATCCAGAGTTAAAGTCTGACTTCATGAAGGGTGTACAAAGGGTGAATCGTGCTTCACATCGAGCAAATCATGCATCCACCTCCATCTCCAACAAGTCAGATTCATTTAAGAACTTCACAGCAAATCCAACAGAACTCATGAATGAGTTCATGTCATTTCTTCAATGCAAGAAAGGAGGTGCTCATAGAGACAGTACTCATAACATGGAGAGAAGGAACATCGACTGCAATGCTTGGCAAGTTTACAGGGTTCTTGACAGACACAAATTCTGTCCCCCAAGAAGACATGTCAGGTATCATAAACGCCTTTAAAACTGCACTCAAATTAAACATGTTGCATGATTTTTGGGTTATAGATTCGGGTGCCACAGATCACATGACCAACCATGTGTCTGATTCTCAAAAATTTGAAAGATTGACCAAACCTTCTCAAGTCTCAATAGCAGATGGAAATCAAGTTAAGATTTTAGGGAGAGAAAAAATCAAGTTGATGTCGGATGAAATACAGTCTGTCGCTTTATATGTTCCATCCTTTCCATTTCAACTTCTATCTGTGGGAAGGATCACCAACACATTGAATTGTTTAGCCATTTTCTCTCCTCACAATGTGATTTTTCAGGACTGTGCCACCAAAAGGATGATTGGTGAAGGGTTCTACTTAGATGGTCTCTATTACCTGTCAAAGAGCAATCCCAGGGGTTTTCAAGCCAAGCTAGACTCTACTCGTGATACTTGGTTGTGGCATCAACATTTAGCTCATCCTTCCTCTCCCATTTTGTCTGCTTTACTCCCAAAGTTAGGAAAGGATGATATAATCTGTGAAACTTGTCACTTGTCTAAAGACACTAGATTATCCTCTAAATCCTCTCTTTCTAGAACCAGTAAGTGTTTTGAACTAGTTCATTCCGATGTTTGGGGACCAACTAGTGAATCTTTTGATGGTTACAAGTATTTTGTGATTTTTGTAGATGACTTCTCTCGAGTCACCTGGCCTACTAAAATCTAAGAGTGAAGTTGTAGAAGTTTTTAAAGATTTCCATAACCTTGTAAAAAACCATTTCTCATCTCAAATACAGACCTTACGATCTGATAATGGCACTGAATACATGTCCCATATCATGAAACATTATTTGAGTGCTCATGGCATCATGCATCAAACGAGTTGCGTTGGAACCCCCCAACAAAATGGGGTAGCCGAACGTAAAAACCGTGATCTTCTCGAGAAAACTAGGGCACTGATGTTGCAAATACATGTACCAAAGAGGTTCTGGTCCCAAGGTGTTATGACAGCAGCATACATAATCAACAGGTTACCTAGTCGAGTATTGGAACTCAAGTCTCCTCTAGAGGTACTGAAAGGAAGAAAAATCGATATATCTCACCTTAAAGTGTTTGGTTGCATTTGTTTTGTGCATGTTCAATCTCAATATCGAGATAAATTGGATCCCAGGTCTGCTAAATGTGTATTTCTGGGTTATTCTTCCACTCAAAAGGGATATAAGTGCTATAACCTCCAACTAAGGAAAATGATTGTGTCCAAAGATGTTAGATTCCATGAGTCTAACTGTTTTTTTAATAGAACAAGTGGCATCATAGATCAAGGGGATGGCATTCTGGATCTGTTCCCATTACCAAGAATTGGACCTGAGAATCAACAACACCAAGAGCTCAGTCACGACAACACTGAAACTAGTCTCCAAAACCCTCAGCCTGATGGGTTCGTACAAGATGAAGACAGTGAGAACCAAGAAAGCTCTCAAGATGTGGCTGAAAGGTTACACGAGAATGAGCCATCTCTCCCAGAACCTCGACGCAATCCTCGTCGAGATAGGCAGCCTCCCACCAGGTTTCAAGATTTTGATATATACAAACCAAAGCATCCAATGTCAAGTTATGTTTCATACCACATGGTAACTCCTTCGTATGCTGCCTTTCTTAACAACATCTCTAGGTACAGAGAGCCTCAAAGTTTCCATGAGGCTAGTAACCAGGAAGTGTGGCAAGAAGCAATGCAAGATGAACTTAAAGCTCTAGACCAGCACAACACCTGGAGCATCACCAAACTTCCAAAAGGAAAAAGGGCAGTGGGGTGCAAGTGGATCTATAAGATTAAGTTCAATGCAGATGGTTCAATCGAGAGACATAAAGCAAGGCTAGTGGCTCGAGGATTCACTCAAACGTTTGAGGTGGACTATAAAGAAACCTTCGCACCTGTTGCAAAAATGAACTCAATAAGGGTGTTGTTGTCTGTTGCTATCAATAAAGGTTGGTCTATGTACCAAATGGACGTAAAGAACGCTTTTCTTCACGGTGATCTTGAAGAAGAAGTTTACATGCGATTGCCACCTGGACATCCTCAAAGTCAGGTCCCAGATATGGTGTGTAAGTTACATAAGTCCATTTATGGACTGAAGCAATCGCCTCGAGCTTGGTATGCTAAACTAAGTTCAGTCCTCCACAGTGCTGGTTTCAAAAGAAGTGGAGCTGATTCTTCATTATTTGTTCGTATTGGAACTGGTGGCATATTAGTGGTGTTGATTTATGTGGACGATTTAATAGTCACTGGTGATAATGCAGTCGAAATCTTCAAACTCAAACAGTCACTACAACAAAAGTTTGCTATCAAAGATCTTGGGGTGTTAAAATATTTCCTTGGGATTGAAATGGCATCTTCTCACAAGGGATTATTTCTTAATCAAAGGAAATATGTCATAGATCTCCTCAAGGATGCTAACATGAGTGAGTCCAAGCCTGCAACTACTCCTCTCGATATCAAGCTCAAACTCAACATGGGTGGAACTCCACTCTCGGACATCAGTTCATATCAGAGGCTTGTTGGTAAGCTAATCTACCTAACAATCACCAGACCCGATATCTCATATGCAGTGAGCATTGTCAGTCAATTCATGCACTCTCCTTCCATCGATCATTTGAATCTTGTAAAGAGAATCCTACGTTATTTGAAAGGGTCTGTTGGTCGTGGTATTCTCATGACAAAAAATGATCACACTCACATCATGGGGTACTGTGATGCAGATTGGGCAGGGAATGCCATTGATCGTAAATCCACGAGTGGTTACTGCACCTTCATCGGTGGAAATTTGGTCACCTGGAAGAGTAAAAAACAGACTGTCATCGCCAGATCCAGTGCCGAAGCTGAGTATCGTGCAATGGCTTCAACAACATGTGAATTAGTCTGGCTCAAGGGTCTTCTAAGTGATTTAGGGTTTTCTGCAACTCTTCCTATGTCTTTATTTTGTGACAACCAAGCTGCCATGCACATAGCCTCCAATCCCGTGTTCCACGAACGAACAAAGCACATTGAAGTTGACTGTCATTACATTCGTGAGCAGGTGCAATCACAAGTAATCCAGACACATTACACCAGAAGCACCGAACAACTGGCTGACATTCTCACAAAGCCCTTACCCTCTCATCAGTTTCAGCGTCTTCTTTCCAAGCTCGAATCCATCAACCTTCTGGATCCAGCTTGAGGGGGAGTATTGGCAGTTGTTGTTTAGTGTATGTTAGGGTTTCGGTGACTGAGGTTGATTTCTTAGTGACATGTTGTCAACTCCTTAATTCATGGGGTTGGTATTACTTCCAAAGTATGGTGTAAGGTTTTCAAGGATGGGTTGTCATCCTCACTTTAGCTAAGTTATGGGCTAAAGTGATGGTCTTAACCCTACTCTTGTCTTACCATACCTTGTCTTGTCCCATGCCCTTATTTTAATTGCCTCTCACGGGTCTAGGGCAGGAACCAAGGGATTGTGTCTTCCTTCTCCCGTGTGACTTCTCTTTGTAGTTCCTTATAAGAGTGTTCTCACTCTCTTGTAATCTTTACAATGAATATACAAGAAAATCTTTGAAAAGCAACAATAATGCATGTTGACGTGAAGGTATTATCCCTTATTTATGTTTAATTGACCAAATTCTGAAGTTCTTATTTTCTGGTGTGCTGCAGAGAGATCCTGCAGTCTAAACTGATAGGTGGAAACCAAGAACCGGCTTCTTCTGATGATTTCTCAAAATCTGCTGATAATTTTGATGCGGAATCAGAGCCATTACTTGGTTTTCTCAGCTCATTAAAAGACAAGAAGCAAGGTCATGCCTCTAAGTTAGTTGAAGATTTAAGATGCCTAGAAGAAGTAATAAACAAGTGTGGGAGGAGGCACTTATCAGGGATATCCTCATATGTTTCTTTGGCACTCAAGGAATTCCATAGCGACTGAGAACAGCATTCCGCGTCAAACATGATTGAGACGCAATTGATGAAGAATATCAACCAGTTAGGGGATGCTTACGCTTCTACAAGATCCCTGATGGGGCTAACGAAAACTGCACCTGCAGCATTCTCTGATAAGGAGTTAAACAATTGAGGCAGTTGGCGTCATCGGATTATGCATGCCTGTGTGATCTTTTCAGTCACCATCCTGTTTTCTTTACAAATAAAAAATGCTGCATTCATTTGACTTCATTCAGATGTGGGATGCAACTACTGGTCAAGGATTTTCTCAGTATGTAGAGCACCAAGGGAGGGCTTGGTGTGTCGACTTCTCTCAAGCTGACCCAAAGAAGTTCGCTAGTGGAAGTGATGACTGTACAGTGAAACTATGGAGCACTAATGGGGTATGCTCGCATATTTTCATCTTCATTACCTCGATTATCTTTCTAAAAGTTTCCATCTATTTATGCAGAAAAATTCAACAGACAAAATCTGGAACGCTGCTAATGTTTGTTGTGTTCAGTTCTCTGCTTACTCTTCCATTCTTGTGGCTTTTGGATCCGCTGATTATAAAATGTATGGCTATGAACTTTGAAATACTAGAATCCCTTGGTGCACCTTACCTGGTCATGGAAAATCTGTTAGCTATGTAAAATTTATAGATTTGCAAACCCTTGTTTCTGCTCTACAGATAACACACTGAAGCTTTGGCATCTTAACCAATCTATCTCAACTGGGTTGTCTCCCAATGCCTGCAGCTTAACATTTAGTGGTCATACTAATGAGAAGGTTGGCTAATTACCCTGGAGATACGACTTTCTCAGCATTTTTCATGTTTTGTAAAGCATTTATCCATAGTTCTAACTTGTCACATCTTGGGTTTTCAGAATTTCGTGGGTTTATCTGTTTCGGAAGGATGCATAGCAAGTGGATCAGAAACAAACGAGGTATAAATTTGTTTATCTTCAAGTTTTGTCCTACGGATATGAATTAATATTTTGCAATAATGGGCTGGTGTTTGAAGCATCCTCTAGCCATACCCTTTAACATGTCATGTTGTATTAGAATGAGCTTGTGATGGCGAAGGGTCTACGTAATGTAGGATTTCTTTTCATAAAGATATGCTCCTAAGTGAATAATCCCTGATAAATGAGACACGTTATAACGCTTGCTCACATTTTAACTAATTATAATCCTTCCACTCTATGTGCTTTTCCCTATTCAGGTTTATAGTTATCACAGAAGTCTACCGATGCCCATCACTTCACACAAATTTGGATCAATTGATCCTGTTTCTGGAAGTGAGGTTGGCGATTACAGCGGGCAGTTTGTCTCGAGTTTCTGTTGGAGAAGAAAGTCTATCATAGTTGTTGCTGCCAACTCAAGTGGAACTTTGAAATTATTGCAGATGGTGTGATTGAAAGTTCTCTCTCTCAATCATCTAAAGAATTTGAGTTGTCCCCAAAATTCTTTTATTTGTATGTCTTGTTAGAATCAAAATGTGAACTGGAAACAGAAACTGTCTGCTGAAGATTACATTGTGAACAGGAATTTAATGGAGCCAACCCTTCGCTTCCTGGATGCGTATAGGACTGTAATAAAAGATATCAATTAACTGGTTGATGGCGAAAAGTGAACTTCATGAAGAATATGATCTACTTGCTGATACCAACATTTTTGTATTTTTCGTTAATGCCAGAGCAGAATGGAAAACAGACATGGTGCAACGGCGATGTTTGAGCTGGTCTGCCTCCAAAACTGGAGGTTGTGAGTGAGTGAGTGAGTGAAGATCATTGTATATTAACTAAAATGTTCCTCCGATTTACTCCCGGAGCATTCCCTGGAGGCGTTATCAAGAATTTCTCAAGTTATATAGAACCTAATCAACCTATTCAAGAAATTATTAATTGTACAGATATCAGTCTAAATGTTTGGAACTCTAAATTTTAATAGAAACTTATGGGATTTACTGCGATTTCTCATTAGAACTGTACATCTATGCGGGTGAGGTGTGCAGTCTTCCTGTGATTTTAGAGAAGTTACGGTTTAATTTGTTGTAATTTCTTCTTGGAACTGTACAATGTATGTGTCTGAACCTCCGTGGTATGTGTTTACCCATGTCGCTGATCCTGATGCTTATGGTAAAAATTCTAAATCTTTACAATTTATCCAAGCATTGCAGGAACTATTTATGCAGAAGAAAAACATAAATTGTAAATTTAGTTCATTATTTACATGGCTTTTGTGCCACTTCTGAATGCTTTGCAAAGATATGTACAAACTCTTCTTCTGCCCCGGCTGAAATGATTTCCGATTGTCTTTTGGTAATATCTTGTCAGAGATCATCACTGTTGAAGTCTTGCCTGCATTATGCTCGACAGTGCCTTGCATAGATCGTTCCTCTACAGTGCAAACCTTCAAGCTATCATGATCGAAAGGTTTTGCCACATTTTTATATGTTATGTACAAAAGGTAAGCTCTATATGACTCAAACTTGTAAGTTTGTAGCCGACTGTTTGTAAAGATACTGCAAAAGGATCCCCGCGTTTCTGCCCATTCATGGTATATCTTGTTCTGACTGACATGAAATCCCAATGCTCTTGCAACTCTTGCCCCTCACTTTCGGGACTTCAAACAATTTCTTCGTCCTCCATCTCTCTCCTGGCATAGAGTTTTTTATGTACATTTGAGTCTGTCAACAGACCTTTTTGTCCTTGGAACTTTTTAAACTGTGTTCTTGAACATAATTTACTTCTCGGAGCAAGCTAAACTGTTCCTATCTTGAACCGTGCTTCTCTGATGTTCGTCTGAGCAATCCACAGACTGAAAGTTAGATGGAAGATTCGATAATATGTTGATACAATGTATGACTCTAGGAGAGCTCAGAATCTAAGACATGTTCGGATTTAGTTCTCCGTATTCTTGGATTCATTGCCATCAGCTGGCTTTCTGAACCCAATCTCAGACTAACACTGCGGCAAGGGGTCATCTGTGGAGGTCTGGAACGTCCTTTTGGTGTTCCTGTGTAACCGAAAGAATGATTGCATCAGTGCACTGTTGCGTAAAAGAATTAATTCTGTTTTCTGATTGACACAGCATCTTATTAAAACAATGTCTGAAAATTGCACTACTCCAACAAGTTTTAAAGTTTAAATTTGTGTATAAAATATAATGAGGCATAAATGAGTTGTATGATTACGGCAACCTGGTAGTCTGTTGGATTTCACATCCGACGATTTCTTCAGGAATGGAAGTTTCTTTTTCACACTATCAGGCGAAGATAAACTCTTCCCTTCAGGTGTTGTTGAGAACGGATCATCTGCAGGGACCACAATTTCATCGCCACAGATTGAAGCTCCGTCACTTCCGGATTCTGAAGTATCCTTCAGGCTTGAAGACGTTCTTTCTCTCTCTGCGATCCTGTAAACGAACATTTGGAATGGGATTTGTGATATTGGTGATGGTTCAGAACTCCCCCAAGAAGGAATCTTTCTCAGAAGCCCAGACTCAATCTCACAGTAATCTACCATAGGAACAGGCGGGTCTAGCTGGTTGTTGTAATCAGGATTCATCGCAAGGAACCGTTTAATGTAGCGAAGAATCCTACAAATGGATGAGAAACTTGGCCGTTGATTGGGGTCACTATGCCAACATTTCTTTGTGAGGTTGGTCACATATCTCAGAGAATAGAACGGAAACAGCGGCCTCTCCCCCGCCCTTATGTTTCGGCTCATCTTGTCCCCTTGAAGATGACTATCCTCAAAAGGGACTTTCCCTGTCAGGAGTTCAAAGCAAACCATTCCAAAGCTATACATATCGGACTTTTCTGTGTACTTTTTCTCAGTACTTTTTCCTTGTTCTTGCTCTTCTAGAACTTCCGGCGCATACCAGATGAAAGACAGGCTTCCACTATGATTTGAAGGGTTTTTGTGGTGGGAGATATTGACATAAGCTAAACCAAAACCTGAAACCTTGGCTTGCAAGTAACCTTCTGTGGAGATGCCTCTTGGTTTAACAAGTATGTTAGAAGGATCCAAATCTCCGTGGTAGATTTTCTTTGAGTGGAGATATTCCATTCCTCTTGCAATTTGAAGCATCAGATCAATAGCAACAGGAAGAGAAAATGGAAGACGTTTTCGGGGGCCACAGATCTCTTTGATGTAGCTGCAGAGGTCTCTACTCATCAGTTCCATTATGAGAAAACACTCTTTCTTTTCTTCATCCGTAAAGCCACAAGGGAAGAGCACAATGTTCGGGTGGGAAAGTGATAACAACAAAGAAATCTCCGGCAACAAGGGTTCAATTTCCCCAAAGAAATGTCTTGAGGCAAAGGTTTCACCCAACCATACGATCTCCTTGTACTGACTTCCAGCCCCAAGGCGCCGCCTCACCTGGTAGTCCTTAGATCCCACCAGAACTGAACTAGGTAAGAGCTTCCCTTTCAAATTTTGCGACTCTGATCCGTCTGCGCTTTTGAAAAGATCTATGAGTCGTTTCCCATACTTTGTTGAACCCGAAAGTTTCTTTCCGCTGATTTTATGCAGAAGGGTCCATCTATCTTCATTTCCTGCTGATTCAAACCTATTGCAAAAGTCTTGAGTAATCAAATACTGCTTCCCAAATCTCCACTTGAAAAGTTTCCAATCTCTGTAGTCTTGTTTGTACTTGTCTGCGAACATGGTTTTCTTCCTCTGTATTTCATCCTGATCCAACCCCGATATTTCTCCAGCAATGTCGATTGCTTCGATGACGATCGGCATGCAGGCAAGTAGGTTGTGGATGTGAAACTCTACGCAATCGGAATTCTGATAGAGTGTGATGGCCTTAGCCCACCAATCCTTGGTATCCAAGCATTGTCGAATGTAGGCTTCTGCATCTTTGAATATCCTGTGGAGCTCCCTCAGAGGCTGCTCGAGAACCCTCCATTTCATGTGCTTCTCATCAAACCGAAGATTATGTCTCATCTCCTCCGCTATTGATTCATATGCTGAGCTGAAGATATCGAGCATAAAAAAGCATTGCCGCTGATTGATTTGGATGTTGTCTTGGAACACCATTAAAGCCTTTAAGCTGCCTACATCCTCCCCAATCCTTCGGAATTGCTCCATTTTAGGACTCGACCGCGAAGATCTTGAAATGAAACCAAATTTGTTAACACAGAAAGAAGAGAACGAAAACAATGACAATGAGGTTCCGAGTGACTAACCAGGGAAGCAATAATGAAAAGGAAAATGTGAACCCCCTGGCATGCAAATGGATTTTCTTGCAGCGCAAGCAACCCGAAAAATGTGGCTTCTTCAAGAACAAAACTGCGAATAAGGATGTCGAAGACGATGAGGGTTTCTGCCAAATCTTCTCGATGAAACAGCAGAATCAAACATACCCATATAGGTTTTCTCAGCAACCAATCGAATTGAAAGCTGGGCACATCCCAACTTGAATTATTCCTCCAGACAAATCCGGCTTGTAGTTAAAAGCGTACAAAGCACGTGGAATATAGTTAAAACCACTCAAAAAAGGGGTTAAAAATAGTACCCCAGAGAGAAAACTTGAATCGAGCAGAGCAAAGCAGTAAGAAAACAATGGGATTTTCCTGGAAAATATTGGATTTGGTTAGAAACTGACGAATTTTGGGAACACTAACCAACATTGTGTTGGTTGATGACACTAGTTTTGTTTGTGCGCAGTTGTCCTTCCAAGTGTTCCCGCCAGCTTCGATGTCGCCTTTTGCTCAATTTAGGAAGTCCGTTAACCGTTCTAACTGAATTCCTTTTTAAATAAAATAAAATAAAATAAGGGTTGGTTTCAAATTGGTCTAACAATTTTTTTTTTTAACAAACGATATTATCAACATCTAACGGGAAGGGGTGGGATTAGCCTCACAATGGGTTAGCAATAATGTGGTTCAAATTCGCCACTTGGTCTAACCTTTTAAAACATTTCAAATAACAACTTTTTTTTTTAACGACAAATAACTACTTATATAAATGGAATCAGTTAGGTTCACTAGCGTTTACCAATGATATGGACAAATATTAAAGCGTGTTTTAACTCTCAAGTCATTTATGGAGCTTTGACTTTCCAAATCGATGCATTTTAGCTAATCAAATTTACAGTTTAACTTGGCTAAAATTGGTCAATTTAAGGGACTAGATCTTAAGACAACAATTAGTGAAAGCCAATTTGGTCCCTGGAAATGAAAATCGATAGAAGTAGTCATTGAGTTTGTCCACTGTAAATCATTTTAGTATTTTCATGAAAAATCTGTCAATATCCATGTTAAATTGTCACGTGAACAACCACGTGACCCCCTTTTAAGGGTATTTTGTCTAATGAATTCTTCTAGTTAACGAGGATATTAACAGACTTTTCATGGAAGGTCCAAAATGATTTTCGGTGGACAAACTCAGAGACTACTTCTATCGATTTTCATTGTAAGAACTAAAGTGCGTGGTTATGCCAACCTCATGGATTATTTTGGCTAAAAAGCCAACCAATTTTAGTATTTGTCCACCTCATCGTGTAATTCTAGTATCATCATCATTTAATGTTGGTAAAGTCCCCAGTGACCAACAGATATCTAATTTTTAAAATGTAGGTAGTTATTTGGAATACTCTAAAAGGTTGAGACTGATTTGGAATCACCCCAAAAAGGTCGGGTAGTTTTCCATACCTTTTTTTAGTACATACAATATTATCTTATTGACACCCCCTGACCAAAATCAAGGCGTGTTGCCCATCACGTGAGGGTGACGTAGCCATGTGCGCAGTGCGGAAATGATATTGATAAAAAGAAATGCGAGTAATTAAGAACCAAGCTAACTAATTTACACTAAGCAAATATAAGTGCTAAACTCGATATTTAAGTGTGATACACCATAATCAGAGCATAGGTAACCTAAGTGTAGTCCAGCAGGACAAGTACTAATTATACAATATCAGAGGTGATCCTACATTAGTGATAATTTGTCAGAACCGTCGTCAATTCCTCCTAAGCCACCAACAAGCTCTCTTACCTAAAACCTGGAGGGGCGCAAAACAGAAAATGTGTGTGGGCAAAAACAAAGCTTTTCAAAACCATTTCAATTATCAAAGGTAGTAACCCCTTGCCGTAAAACCTATATAATTTCCCAGAATTTAGAATACATATCTATATCACAACCATGTTCAGAATAGCAAAATCCACAGGTATACCATGCCAAAAATCTCAGCATAATGAATTAGGTAAACTAGGTGAAGTAAGTCAATGACAAGTAACATATCAGCTGAAGTCACCTAACATGACCTGTATGGCTGAATTTATAGCTCATACATTCAGTCGAAGTCACCTAATGTGACTTGTACGGCTCAACCAGTAGCTTAACAAGTATGCTTGTACACGAGTTGAAACCTCCTAAAATGGTCTGTACGACATGACTGGGTGTAAATAAATACGTTCAAGTGCTATGATCACGTGAAGACTGTGCAACTGATTGCGGGTCACCTACGAGCTAGAACCACCTATAGTGGTCTGTACGACAGGACTGTGCACCTAACTTGGATCCAAGGTAAGTGTATGGTGGGGGGGGTGAACATCACGTAAATGATTGTGCCCTGACCACGAGTGGGAGCACTAACACCGGGGTGTAGGTTAGGAGCTATAGATACCTCAGCATAATCATGCAACTCACATCCACAATCTATAAACTCACCTGGAACTTACCAGAGCGTCTGCAGCGTCAAACATAAATATGTGCAACTACTAAATGCATATTCTAAATATAAAACATTTGGCATGGCATTTTAAAACACAAGTCCCTTTAAACACGTTTTCTAGGAAAAATACCAAGCATATATATATGTACTGAAAACCAAAAGCCCACTCACTGATATGTGGAAGGGTCGTAGCCCCCGAGTCTCGCTTGACTGCGATCGTCCTCTGGAAAAGTCTCGCCTATATGCGAAACAACTATTTTAACATTATTTTTAAGCACATATACAAAACTAGGTAATAACTTCTTATATGTTGCTCAATTGGGGCATTTGAATATACCATCGTGACCTACTCAACCCCACGAACATCCTCATATTTTTAGAAAAAATTTCTAAGTTCCCACGTGCCCTAAGTTACGGAATATTCCGTTAAATAACAGCATATTCCGTCTAAAAACTAACAGTGTTACCATACGCCTTTAGCATATTCCGTCAAAGTTGATGGAATATTCTCCTTCGTCTCCGATGGTTCGTCTGATTCCAGCGCTGGTAGCCGCTACACTCGCCGATTTCTGGAAAAACTTCAAACTTCAATAACTTACTCAATTCTCAACCAAAATTCATAAAATTGGTACCAATGTGAAGCTCAGGACAAAAAGAACATATCCTTACCACTTTTAGGTCCTAAAACCAACGAAATTTGGCCGGAAAAATCTTGATAGTCCAGCCACCCCTGCAACTCGACAAAATCGAGTGTCCCGACGTCCAAAACCTTCCAAAATTCTTCTATGAGCTTCGCAAAGAAGTTTTAAGACTCCCTAGGACCCTAAAACTCAACGAAACATCCGCGATCACGACAGAGTAATAGCGCACCTCATCGGAGCTCCCTGGTTCTTGAGTTTTCGAAGTCCTCATGTCTAACCAAAGCTATAGTTCGACTCCTGAGCTTGAAAGAAGCACGAGATAAGATCCACAACCTCGATCTATGAGTGATGAAGTGGTTTGAGAGAGTGACCGTACGGGTTGTACGGAAAATGGAAGAAAATCCGAGAGGGAGAGGGAGAGAGAGAGAGAGAGAGGTCAATGGGTGTGTATGTGGTCCAAGGTTAGCCAACCAAACAAAATAAACAAAAAAAATCTTAAGTTCTAATTGGGTCCAACTACTTAGGAAGAAAAATGAATTGGTCCACATCCTAAGCTCTTTCATACAACACACTCAACGTTCAAGGGCATAAAAGTCATTTCCACGCTATTAAGGACAAAATATATTATAATTCGGGACAGGTTGTCACACTTATACTAAAGGGTGGAGGAGTGGGTTGAGCCTCAAAATGGGCTAGCCATAATACTTTGGTTCAAATTTGCCTTTGGCAAAAATCAAACCTAAGGCCTCTCATTTACAAGTAAGGTGAAATATCACTAAATCGTAGTACCAAGTGGCTTTTGTTCTTAACCCTAAAATAAAATAAATGTTGTTACTTCTAATTGTAAGCTTAACCAATTTTGTTGCTTTGAATTATTGAAGAGTAAAGCCTAGTTGTCGCTCTCGTTCAAAGGCGGATTTGAAAGGACCATCAGAAACAATATTACAGGAGTAATCCTATACTTAACAACTATTTGTACTATCATTTGCACTATTTCTTAAATAAAGGTAGGGCCCGCCATAGCTCAATCGATTTTGATTATTTTCCTATTGTTATCGAAACTCATCATTCATTGAAGTTGAATTTTAGACCTCTCACTTACAAGTGAAAAAAAAAATAATAATATCACTAGATCATAACACTAAGTAACACAAATCAAATATGATTTTGAGTAATAGAAATCTTTTAGCGCCACTTGGCTTTATTCTATTAATATTCATATTCACTTGTAAATAACAAAGTTGATTCTATGAGTGTATTTGAAAATACTTTTAAAATGATTCAAAACGCTTTTGAAAGTGCTTGTGGAATCAATATTTAGTAAAAATGCAAGTGAATATTGGAAAAAACACTTGAAGTACTTTTTGTAAGAAGCATATGTTTGGAAGTCTTTTTAAAATGATTGAAAGTGATTTTAGCAAAAATGTTTTTGGATTCTAAAAATACTTAAAGTGCTTCTTGCAAGATTCACTGCATTTGTACTTTTTCAAGATTTACCTGCATTTTATTAGGGATTAATTCCAAAAACATTTTCACAAAAAATGTTTTTGGCCATTTTAAAAGAACTTCTAAACGAGCTATGTAACTAGTGTTTCTCCAAAATGCACTTCAAGTGTTTTTCAAACCCAAAAACACTTTTATCAAAATTGCCTTCAGTCATTTTAAAAGAGAGCTACTAGACCCACCCCATAATCCTATTTCCCCACCCCACCTTATATTACCACCCCTCAAAAAAGTTAAAAAAAATTAAAACTCTCTTTCTCCACCCACCTATATTCCTAAAATGTCCTTTACATATTCTACTATTTTGCAGAAATTGAAAGAAATAAACTAAAAAAAGCACTCAACCCAACTACCACCTAACCCCTTACAACACAACGCAATTCGACGGCAACCTCTCGATCTTCATTTTTTCAAACAAGTCCAAAGCCTCATTCTCAAAGAAAGTGCAGAAATCATTGCATTCCAAGTACACATTTTTTTAACTACCATTTGCTGGAACACGTATCCAGCGCTATCCAAACAACCAGTCTTCCTGTAATGATCCACCAACTCAGTCCCAAAAAATGCATTCAATTCAATCTCATTCCAAATAACATGCCTATGGATTTGCTTTCTCCAATAAATAGATCCCAACCCATCCAAATTAGCACAAGATGAAAGCACACTAACATAAGTAACTTCATTTGGCTTTCACAAAACAACCCAGATGGGGAAAACAATTAGAAAGAAAAAAAAAAATCAGATGGGGAAGAAAAAAAAAAAAGGAGGATAATATTGTGAGGGAAAGAGGATGAAAAGGAGTTGAGAGAGCAAAGTAAGAACAGTAAAAATCAAATATTGCACTTTGAACAACTTCTTGTCCTTATTCATCATTTTGTTAAGAGGTAAACTTGTAAATAAAAATTTTATTAAAATATAGGTGGGAAAATAAGACAAAGAGTGGGGATATCAGCATTATTTTAAAAACTCAATGTACTCCTACGAAAAAAAAATTTAAAGAAAATAAAAACAGGTTATTTTAGGAATTTCAGTTGACCAAAAAAATTGCCACCGGAACAAAATTAAATTGAAAATGAATTGCCAACGAAAGGCGCGACCGTGAAGTAGCGAACAGTTGATAACACTCTCCTGAGAAACCCTAGTCTTCCCGAGAAAGTGAGGGAAAATGCCGCGAGAGATCATCACGTTGCAGGTGGGACAATGCGGTAACCAGATCGGAATGGAGTTCTGGAAGCAGCTCTGCCTGGAGCACGGCATCAGCAAGGAAGGCATTCTCGAGGACTTTGCCACTCAGGTCCCACTCCCACTCCCACTCCCACTCTCTTACTCTCTTTTCCTCTCTGCGTCTTTCCTACATGTTTTCTTTCCGAGAAAATGCTGGTCTTGGAAAGAAAGAAATGGAATTTTGAAGTTGAGGAAACGAAGCCAAATTTCAGTATAAGTGTGATTTTGGTCCGTTATCAGTGATGAAATTAATGAATTTAATTTCGCCTATATTCTATGGTTTTGAATGTGTGCAAGCTCTCCAGGAATTGCTAAGAAAATATTGGTGGAAAAAAAATCAAATTTCTAATTGTTTAGGACAATTGAAGCTCAATTAGGGAGTAAATTTGTTTCCAGATGAAGAATTACTATGAGAATTTGAGTCTAATTGAGATTATATGGTAAGGGTACATGTCCTGACTAAGTCGTATTGATTTCGATCACTACGATAAATATTGGGTGTTGCTATACACACACCCATTTTTACCTCCCACACATGCCTTTTTACCACCTAAATGTTGATTAAGAAACGATGGGAAATTGATGGACGTTAATTTTGGACTATTAGACATGACAATTTGGATAGCCATGAGGAATTATGCATTGGCTATGTGAATTGTGATGGTAAGGGTCATTAGGCAGTAGGCACTGTAGAAACTTTATCAACTGCTGGTCAGAAGATACCCTTCGGTCCTGCCTTTGACATTGATATCTGTAATTATATTTTGAAATTGAAATGCCGCAGGGAGGTGACCGGAAGGATGTGTTTTTCTACCAAGCTGATGATCAGCAGTACATACCACGAGCTTTGTTGATTGATCTGGAGCCCAGAGTGATTAATGGGATTCAAAACAGTGAATACAGGAATTTATACAATCATGAAAACATCTTTGTTTCAGAACATGGTGGTGGTGCAGGAAATAATTGGGCCAGTGGATATGATCAGGTTTGTCTGCAGTCAGACTCAGGTGTTTACTTACAATCTCTGCAGTTACTTTCGAGTATCTCTAATAGTAATTTTGTGGTAATAAAGCTTTATGCTTCACTTCCATATAAATGCACTGAAATAGTTGTAAATGCTGATCAGGGAAAGGGTGTCGAAGAGGCTATAATGGACATGATTGATAGAGAAGCAGATGGGAGTGATAGTCTTGAAGGATTTGTTCTGTGCCATTCAATTGCTGGAGGAACAGGCTCAGGTTTCTTTGCATTTTTTAAAACCGTACCCAATGTTTTTATTTTCCTTTCATGGTTTATTTAACATGTTTTCCCAAATTTCTTCCTACTTAGAACAATCCTGGGTCATTTGTATTAATTTTAACATTTGATTGTCCTGCCTATTTCAGACGTCATAAAATTTAGGCTGGGGGCTACGTAACACCACCTTCACTTAGTAGGAATGTGATGAATCATTAATCTAATTAGTTGCTACCCTCAGTATGTCCAAGTCCATTGGGGCAAAATCTTGCTTCAATGACTGTGGCGTGCTTCGCAGTATAACGCTACACTTTCTTGTTCACGACTGCTTAAGTGCTTTATTGCTTGGGAAAATTCTTTAATCCACTCAAAATATACGATGCAGGTATGGGTTCCTATCTGTTGGAGACATTGAATGATAGATACAGCAAAAAACTGGTGCAGACATACAGTGTCTTTCCTAACCAGATGGAAACAAGTGATGTGGTGGTCCAGCCGTATAACTCACTTTTGACGCTTAAGCGACTGACGCTTAATGCAGACTGTGTTGTGGTCCTTGACAACACTGCATTGAACAGAATTGCTGTTGAGCGCCTTCATCTAACAAATCCCACCTTTGCCCAAACAAATTCTTTGGTTTCTACTGTAATGTCTGCCAGTACAACTACTCTGAGGTATCCAGGGTACATGAACAATGACTTGGTTGGTCTGCTTGCGTCTTTAATTCCAACACCAAGATGTCATTTTCTAATGACAGGATATACACCGCTCACAGTTGAGTGCCAGGTAATCGATGACGCATGCTAGTTTATAAATATATATATATGTCTCTGTTTGTATTTATGGATTCATCCAAGCACTTGTGTGTGTGAGGGCACATGCTTGAGCAAGTGTCTAAATAGAGGGGGAATTGATAGAGAGAAATGTCGGAGATGATCTGGCATCTCATGTCACAAACTTTAAATCTTTATTTTTAGTTTGTTTTATGCTTCTAAACTAGCAATTTAGCTTTCTAATGCATGTATATCTCCTCTTGGCAGGCTAATGTGATTCGCAAAACCACTGTACTTGATGTTATGAGAAGACTTCTGCAGGTTAAAGTCTGACCTTTTTTTTATTTTAAAAAAGCAGAATCAGCAATTCTCTGACGTTGGTCTTTCTTTGCAGACGAAAAACATCATGGTTTCCTCGTATGCTCGAACGAAAGAAGCTAGTCAAGCAAAATACATTTCAATTTTAAACATCATCCAAGGAGAAATGGAACCTACTCAGGTTGTTAGATAACCATATTAATAGTGCGACGTGCAAGGCAATCTTACAGTTTTATATTGATGAAAATAAGCAATACTTATTCAATAATCATATTTTACATTCAGAAAGTTGAATGGAATTGATGTAAAATGATTATCCTATATAACTGTTAGTCTTGGCCCTATTTTCTTAACTTTTAGTATTGTCTTGAAGTATTTTGGAAATGAATTCTTTCTGACCATTGGATGTTAAGCACCTCGGTTCCTCCTCTAATATTTTCTTCTGCTTTTAAAGTGGTTTATTTGTGCCTGTTTCTCTGCAATCAGGTTCATGAAAGTTTGCAGAGGATACGTGAAAGAAAGCTTGTTAACTTTATTGAATGGGGCCCCGCAAGCATTCAGGTGTTTCTATGAAGTAAAATAAATTAAATGAGATGAATCTAGTTATTTTAAAACTGTCTGGATATCTAATCTTTCACTTCCTTCTTTTCTGTGTAGGTTGCTTTGTCTAGAAAATCTCCATATGTGCAGACTGCCCATAGGGTGGGGATCTAATTCTTATCATAGCTTCTCTCTATTGTCCCATTTTTATATTATCTGATCGACAATTTTGGATCTGGACTCATATGTTTTTATTAAAAGTAATGACCTATTTTTTATAATGGATCTGTTTATGTTTCTTCTTTTTAGGTCAGTGGTCTTATGCTGGCAAGCCATACTAGTATTCGCCACCTCTTCAGTAAGTGTCTGAGCCAGTACTCTTTGTTACGGAAGAAGCAAGCCTTTCTTGACAACTATCGGAAGTTTCCAATGTTTGCTGTAAGTTGCCAGCCCTACAACCGTCAGTTTTACTTCCAGATGTGGTTTGCATATTGACCTGCTTCAGTAATATTGTCATATGCATACTCCATGTAGTCAGCTAATTTGTGAAGAAGCGTGCTTTTTCTTTCGTTCTTTCCTTTTTGTTCGTTGGCATCAATGGTGATAGATGAAAAACCTTTTCTGGAGTTCCAACTTTATGGAATATCTGTAATATTTGGGTCTCATAACCATGACATGAAACGTGGACAGGACAATGATCTTTCGGAGTTTGACGAATCAAGAGAAATACTTGAGAGTTTGGTTGATGAATATAAGGCCTGTGAGTCCCCAGATTACATCAAATGGGGAATGGAGGTAATTTTCAGGATTTACTAACTTTACCCCTACCTCATTTGCTTTTTAATTTAACCAGCGAATGATTTTCTTTTCCAGGATCCAGACCAAGTTCTTACAGGAGAGGGCAATGCATCAGGAACAGTCGACCTGAAATTGGCAGCATGAACAAATCAGGTAAGCTACAACTAACTGGTCTAGTGAGTAAACTCATCTGATGATTTGAGAATAATGTCACGTGTGATCTTTCGGATTATTGAGTTTTGAGTCCGTCATTTATTCGCCACATCTCTGTCTTTTACTTTCTATTCAAATGAACTAAAAGCTGCCTTTAATATTCGCGTATCTTCATCCGATTACACAGGATTGAAATAGACTGTTGCAGTTCAAGTGCGGGTGCCAGAAAGTACATTTGGAGGGAGCATTGTACAGTATGGATTACATTTTGTGTCTGGAGTGAATTGGTTTGTAAAACTATAATGTATTATTTTTGTGGTTGTTTCGTTTTTGCTTGGTCTGCCTGGAAATGTTGGAAATCTAGGTCACCAATTTTGTAGCTGTATTACTAGATTACTCTCTTCCATAATTTCTACCGTTCTCAAGCCGAAACCACCGTCTGCTTGGAGTACAGTTCCATTGACCATTGTATAGCCTTGTAAGAGGAGAAAATCTGTCATATTACCGATCTTGTATAATAACGAGTCTGTCGCTCTTATCAAGTGATTGAGTTGCGTGATAAGAGAGATACATCATAGCGCTTCAGTTGTGAGTCTTGGGCTAATTAAGATTTAAGTAGTTTTTCGAAAGCTCAAACTTTGTGAGATGAAGATGTTTTTGTGTGTGTGTGTTTTTTTTTTTTTCTTTTTTTTTTTCTCTTTCGTGTTTTGATTTTTTTTATTAGGTCAGATGTACTAAAGAACGCGAGTGAGTGAGTCAATGTGAGAGCGTTGGGCTCGGCCTGACAATAAAAAGAATGAACCAAACTCAGCTTGACGGACTAAGAAAATACACAAGTCCAACGTTGTAGAGTAGAACGTTTGATAATATTATATCAATATAGAGAAGATTAGAATGGCCCATCTTCAAGGATGACACAAACTGAGAAGTAATCTAATTTTTTTTGTCGTTTTTTCTGTGCGATTCCTAAGCTTTGAAATTGATACGGCATTATTGGAGTCAATTTTTTGGAAGTAAAATTTTTAGTAAGAATGATGAAGAACGTACATAGAATAGGCATGCCAAATGTAATAAGGTCAGAGATGCTAAAAAATACCATAACATCACAATTACAAACTCAACATGAATACAAGTTCGAAGTACAATTATGCTAGAGTAGAAATACAAATATAAAACAACTTTGAGGTACAATTTGAATCACTCTTAAAGTGGTATTCGAGATAGTCTACCGAATATTTGCATTTGGTTTTGTAATTTTTCCAAATTAGTCGTACTATTGTACTATAATATGCAGTTAGGATTCTCAAAGAGGTGTCTTCGTAAGCTGAATTCTTTTATTATAATTTATAACTTAGAAAGAAGAGTTATTTCCCCAATTAAGTTTGCTAAAGAATCATGTGCAAATAACTTTTACGATAGAACCACAAAGTTTGAAATCTCGGGGATAGCAAGATCGACAATATTTATTTAAAAATGCAAAACTCCTAGAATATCAAAAGAAAAAACATCATTAAATTCTAGTTTCACCCTTGAAGACCAAACATAAATTGAAATTTCAAAAATTTCACATCATGCTGCAACCATTAGGGTTCTCTTCGTCAAAGATAGAACTGTAGTGTTGTCGGGGAGGAGGGTAGCCAAATCTACCATGCATCTTTGCCTCTTCTGAACCATATGTCGTCTCACCACCCATCCGACCCGGCAGATGATTATGCATGGTGCCCACAGGTGCCCGTTGCTCCTCTTGGCCCTTGTTTTTTCTCTCTTCAATTTCTTTGCCTTTATTCTTCTCTTCCTTTTTTTCACTGCCTTCATTCTTCTTCGGCTTTTTCTCAATCACAGGCGCTACGTCTTTGTTATCATTGTTGTTGTTACTGGGATTAGGAAGTTTGACGTCGGTAGAGTTTGAACTCCAACCTTTGTCCTCGTGAACTGCTTCTATAAGCTTTGGAATTTTGTTAATCGTTTTAAGCTTCTTGAAGAGTATGGCCGTATCGATGTTGCCCGTCACGATCACTATTGCGTTTCCTTTATCTAGTTGTGGATCAATGGTGGTACGGGTAGCATGCTTGCGGTCGATTTTCTCAAATAATTTGTTTATCTGCTTGATACAGCCTGTAGAACAGATATTGACTAGGAGGACACAACGTGGAGGGATCTCCATGACTTGTTGCTTCTTACTCATCTTTCTTTGGTTGCGTGAAGGGGAGAGGGAGAGAGAACGCAAGAATGTTTCTTTGTTTCTTGGAGTGTTGAAATCGTTGAGAATATGACTGAAAGCTTTAACCAATACACCCTTTAAATAGTAAACAGAAATCAACGAAACATGAAGATTATATTTGAACGGGAAACATAATTAAGATCGTAATTACAAATAGAAAAGGGGAATTGACCAATATTAGACTAGGAAAGTATCTTAAGATGATAACTTAGATTGCAAGCAAGGACAAAAGGGAAACAAGAAACATAGTAATTTGATGTTCTTAGTTAAACTGAATACACCCTTAGTTCTCGACTCTATTCTCAAGGGGATCTTGACAAATTTTCGAGAAAATTTTCAGATTGGTTTGGTACGCTAACGATTTTCAGTGTTGGCGGCATAGTAATTTGATGTTCTTGCTTTGCAGATCACATACAAATGCTTAGAGAGTTAATTACGTCTTTTCGCATCTAGAAAAAGGGCAGGCACTGCTCATTAACGAATCCATTGCCGAAGAAGTGATTCAGCCGCTAAAACCATTTATGAAGATAAAGCAGCATGCATCGACCAAATTAAGAAAGGAGATGAGACAACTGAAAATCATTGAACTCAAGAGGAACGTTGTAACATAAATCCTAGTATTAGTGTGATTTTAAATTCTTAGTAGATTTGGTTTACTCTTTACGATGGTGATTATTTCCTATTTTTGTATTACATGGACAACAAGTTTTTCTCTCTCTCTTTAGTATAAATGAAGGCAAACAGAGAGAAATCAATATCTCTAAAATTGATAGACTTTTCAAAACCAAAATTTCGAATTACTCTAATCTACTTACTCTTCCCATGAGACTTCATTGCCGAAGAAGAATTGATTCAGCTACCATCTGTAAGTGATTTGTTTGCAGAATATGCGATTTTATATTTCAAAAACTCTGATTTCAATTTGGATTTCTGTGTATTTGTACACTTTGCTTTTCGGAAAAACTGGTGGGCTTGTTGTTTTCGCTTGGGGTTTTCTAAAATTTAGTTGATTGTGGTAGTGCCTGGAAAGTGCATCCTGTTTAGCTGCAAAAGTTTCTTGGGGGTATAGTTTTGATATATTGTTGCAATAGTTGGTTGCAGTAAAGGATTTTTTCTAGAAGATCCGACGTCCACTTTCAACAAACACTATCATGGGGTGCATTAGAATTCCTCTGTTCCACATCAGCCAGCCACAGAGTTTGAGAACAAACCCTTTAAATAGAATTACCCCACTTTAACTAAAACCGAGACTTTTTGTATTAAAACCCCACACATAACAGATTGAGCAGGTGACTAAGTGGGGACATTATCGGTGTTGTTGGAGTGGGGCCATGGCCCGTCTACGTGAAATTTAAGATGGTATCAGAGCTAGGGACGGGGTCCATGCTCCACGTGGGCTAAAAGATGCCACGTGCATTGGCCCAGCGCGAACGGGTGAGCCCCGGCTTGGCTCCACGTGGTTGCCGATATGTGGAACTCCACGTGTGACCCATAAAATAGGGTCTTAGGTCTGGAGGAGTGTTAGAATTCCTCTGTCCCACATCGGCCACAGATCTTGAGAACAAGCCCTTTAAATAGAATTAACCCACTCTAATTAAAACCGAAGCCTTTTATATTAAAATCCCACACTTGACGGATTGAGCAGGTGGCCAAGTGGGGACAGTATTAATGTTGTTGAAGTGGGCCCATGGCCCGTCAACCTGAAATTTAAGAAGCATCAGTTCCCGGCAGGTTGTCACTGTGAAGGAACTTCTTCTGAAGGTGGAATAGACAGATTTAGTGATCTTCCAGAGGAAGTTGCTCATCATATTCTTTCCTTCGTTGATTTCAAATACCTCATTCAGGTCGGTGCTCTGTCCAAAAGATGCAGACAATTTCATCTATCAGTTCCGATATTGGAAGTTTTGTACAGATCACTACGAAGAACAAACCAAACCGCATCTAGCGAGCCTGATGAGTTCTTTTGATAGATACTTGCATTTTCGTGGACATAACATGCAATGAATCCGCATCCACTTGAGTTTCTCTACAAGAAAAAACGAGAAGAAATATTGTGATGATTATTCTCGACTATTACTCAAGTGGATCCATAATGCAGTAAGATGTAATGTTGAAGATCTTGATCTCGATTTCGATCACTGTGTTATTAGTAAGTTTTCGTTGCCATCTTTCATCTTGCATTCTCAATCTTTGAGCTCTCTATCGGTCTCCTTGGGTATAATCAATTCAGACGTGGTTGAGGGGCCATCTCTATTCTTTTCTAGTAATCTCGGTTACCTATCGTTGTGTTATGTTAAAATAGTAGATGAGAGTCTTTTCAAATGGATCTCATGCTGCTGCAAATGCCTCAAGGAGTTACATCTTAGATCTATCAAAGGCATACAAGATATCTCCATCGAAAGTTCGTCTTTGGAATCCTTTTCTTTTATCAATCATGGTGACGTCCATCTCAGTATATCCTGTTAGAAACTTGAAAATATATATATGCTATGGAATGGTTGGTTTGTACCAACAAGCATGAAAAGTAGCACATCGTTGAAGATTTTTGCTCCAAATCTTAAAAATCTGAAATGGGACGGCCCATTAAGTAGCCAAAATCTGGGAAAATTTGAGAGTTTGGAAAAAGTTGAGATTTGTTTAGAGCCTCGGAAAAATGAGCTTGGCAAAATACTTGAGGTTCCTCGCAGTATATGCTCGCAAAAGTTCTTATTATACACACGAAGACCGCTAAGGTGAAGTTCATATATCCTTCTGACCTTTTTGTAAGAGAAATACTTAATTACTGGGAAATGTAAGTTCTTATTTATGCTGCACCTTCTGTTTAACATTCACACACACACACACACACACACACACACACACACACACATATATATATATATATATACACTATTATTAAGAGAACCCCCATTGTCAACTTTTTTTTCCTATTTTACCCTCACTTTTGATACACACTATTGATAAAAAGGAGGGCAAAATAGTAATTTTATACCTTTTGACAAAATGACAACCATATCCCTATTTTTTCTATTTTACCCTCTTTTTTATACTTATTTTTCCAATTTTACCCTCACTTTTGATACACAATATTTACACAAGGAGGACAAAACAATAATTATGTAATATTAAAAAAAGTATGCATTTATTAAGAGAAATTGTTCACACACACAAAGTGTGTGCTCTCTGCTAGTGTGTGTGTGTGTGTGTGTATATATGAGAAGTTCTTTGTTAGTAACCCAATTAGTTCTTAGAAGATATATTATATTACTTTCATTGGTAATAGCTAAAAATATCGTCCGTATACTATTATTTCAATTTGGGTTCCTTAGATTTAAGTCATTGCAAACTCTAGACAAAAACCCACATATATTATAACTTCTAAATAAAACTCAAATTTTAAATATAATGTCATGTTGGATAAAAGATGTACATAAATTTGTGTTTATTTACAAAATCATGCTACCAAATCTCTTATACGTTTCTTTTAGACATTTATTTTGTTTAATATATTTTTAATTTTTTGTGAACAACTCCAATCCAAAACCTAATTAGATCAAATATATATGGACATATATTCTACATTTATCTACACTAATACCATAAAAAGAAGTAGGTAAATTAATTTTGTTACAAGTTCAAAAAGTAGGCACATTAATTTTCATGCAATTATATAGTAGGTAAATTATTTTCATAAAATTAAACAATAGATATTGTTTTCAAAAAATTAATTTTCATAGTAGGTAAATTTTTTCGTGTAATTATACAGTAGGTAAATTATTTTCATAAAATTAAACAATAGATATTGTTTTCAAAAAATTAATTTTCATAGTAGGTAAACTATTTTCATGTAATTATATGTAGGTATAAAATTAAACAATAGATATTGTTTTCATTAAATTAATTTTCATAGTAGGTAAATTATTTTAAAATTAAACAATAGATATTGTTGAAAATAAACACCAAATTAGTATATACAAATTGGGATGTCACAACGTGCATTAATTTCATGGCTACAAGATCTTGCCAAATTCAATGCACGTTGTGACATCCCATATCGCCTAGGAGAGTGATCCTTATATGTATATTCTCATCTCTACCTAGCACGAGGCCTTTTGGGAGCTCACTGGCCCGGGCGCACCATAGCACGATATTGTCCGCTTTGAGCCCCCAGCACACCCTCACGATTTTGTTTTTGGGAACTCACACGAGAACTTTCCAGTGAGTCACCCATCATGGGAGTGCTCTCGCGCACTACTCACTTAACTTTGAAGTTCTCATGGAACCCGAAGCCAGTGAGCTTCCAAAAGGCCTCGTGCTAGGTAGAGATGAGAATATACATATAAGGATCACTCCCCTGGGCGATGTGGGATGTCACACACGTGATCAATTAAAACAAAAATACAAGATCTTTCCATATTGGCTTAGATGGGGTATATTAGGGATCCAAAAAATATAAATACGGACACACAAACTTAATTTAGTAAGTTGCTTAGTTGGATCCTAATCATTGGGTTTTATTCAGATAAATATTACATGATGGGCTAGAGGCTAGAAAAAAATGAGTTTGGAGGGGGAAAGTTAAATTTTTAGTTTCAATTTTCGAAATGGTATGAGGACTTAAAAGATTGGAATAGAGATATGCATGTTATATATACCTATAACATCGTTCAATTATCAAAAAAATAATTTCCAAAAAATTTGTTAATAGACGGCATTCATATCAAGATCCTATTTGCTTTTCTACTAAAACCTTAGCACAGATCTTAGCTATGAGCCCCTTATAACGATCCAATGAAAAAGCAAGGTAAAAAAAAAAGATTTTGTTTTTTTTTAACAATTTTTGAAATGGAAGCTGAACTACCTTTTGGTTCTTCTAGAAAAAAAAAGAGAAAAAAAAAAAAACTTTCATTTTTTGAACCGATTTTTAAAGAACTCAAAAAAAAAAAAAAAATTACAAAAGAAATGTTATATATATATATATATATATATATTTTTGGGACGTTTGATATAAGCGCCACATTTTTAAATGTCATAGACTAAACACCTATTCCTTTTGCAAATTTGATTAAACATTTTCCCTACAATTTTAGTACTTTTATTTTATTTCATTAAAAGTCTATTCAAGTTAGCATTCCCTTTTTTCCTCCTATTTTTATGCATCTCTTATTATGATGATTAAAGATTTTTTTTTTAATTAAAATATTTATTTTAGTAAGTTAAATAGAATGTAACAAAACTCGTTGTTAGGTACGTTTGGTTATATCGGTACATTTGATTATAATGGTACATTTAGTTACTTGGTACATTTGAATTTTTGGTCCATTTGGCATCTTGGTATATTTGAAGTTTTGGTACATTTGAATGTGTGGTATGTTTGTTTTCAAAACATAAGTTTTATTACTTTTGTCCTAATAATGAGGAATTACCTTCATTAATTATTTTTTTTTTATAGAAAGAGTCGTTAACAATGTAAAAGTTTAAATTACTTTAATTAATTTTTTATGGAAAGAGTCATTAATCAACGAACAATAGCCTTTTTGTTAATTCAAAATTATATGATTTATCGTTATTATTTAGCATTGTCTACAATAATAAGGATTTATTTCCGATCAACTAAAAGTTGTTCCAGAGACTTATCTACCAAAAAACAAGACTATCTCCATTGTGTATGAATCAAACATATTTTTAAACATTCCAAAAAGATGAATATTCATTTTAATATAGTTTATAAGTGGGTACGTTTTAATTTGGGGTGGGTATGTTTTCATTTGATGTTGATACGTTACCATTTGGCGTGGGTGTACATTTAGATTTGAAAAGTATAAATTTTTAGACTTAAATATAGTTGAAATTATTTAAAATATATAGCAGATATTTAAATGTAAATTAATTTCAATTAATCTGAAGTAGTTCAAGTCTGAGTATCTTAATCAAATGTTTCAAAAGCTTAATCAAAAACTCAAAAAACATAAATGTTTAGTCTACAAAAGTCTAAAATGAGGTATCTAATTCTAATTTTCTCTATTTTTTTTCTGTACGATGAAGTAACTTAAAAAGCATTTGGCTTTCATTTTTTGACAAATTAATGATTATATTAATCTAGATTGTGACCATTCTTGTTCTCTTTCTCACTAATTAAGGTTTTTTCTTTTCGTTTTTTGTTTTTTTTTTTTTTGTTTTTTTTTTTTTTTTTTGTGGAAAAACTTGCAGCCTCTGTACATGGAAGGCTCCACGCCAACACTAATATTGGATAATATTCGGAACTTGAGTATCGATTGTGAAACCTTGAAGAACAAGCTTGTTCCTGCAGTGGTCACTCTTCTTAGGGGAATGCCTAATCTGGATATTTTGTGCACAGCGGCTAGCTGTGTAAATTTGGATTTGGCTCCCGAAAAAGTAAGTGAAAGTCTATATTGCCTATTAATCTCCCTCTGGCGCACACGACACACATTTTTCTTGTGCTAATTTGTAAAATCATTTTCTTATAATTTAGGCAACTTTATTTAAGCCCAACAATTTCTTAACGAAAGCTACTAAAAGAATGAAAACTCAAAATTTAACTGCAGAGTAAATGACAGCAAAAGGGTTCGCTAGTTTCTTTTATGTTCTATTTTTTATGTTGTGAGGATTTGGGGTAAGTCACACAATTGGGCAATCATAATAATTACGTATTGAACTCACGATCAAGTAAGTCAAATTTTGAGACATCTCACTTACATGTTTGACAAATCGGCTCTTAATGTGTAATGTAACATCTATTGATCATCATCATTATAGAGGTTCGGCAGTGTGCTACCGTACATCCTTCTTCGGGTATAATGGGGTTAGTTTTGGAGTATATTGCTTATACTTGCATATTATTACATTCATTTTTAGAGGGCGTTAGGACAACATATGTAGTTTGGTGAGTTGATGGAATAGTTGGGTTAAACAGAGGCACCCAAAAATTATCGTCAAAAGATAAATTAGAAACTTATGTTTTTATCAATTAATTTTGAAATAATTGCTCCTTTTTTTTTTTTTTTTTTTTGCACAACAAATTCATTTGTTTTATGTTTTCAGGCAAGTCACTTTGGTAATGCATACTGGAAACGGCAAAACCTTCCTTGCAATCATCAGCTTAAGGAGCTAAGCTTAAAGAATTCCTATGGATCTAATGAAATCGAGTTTGCAAGATATATTCTCGAGCATACTGATAGGAGCATATTTATGCGCCTTAGTTTGCTTGTTTTCTTGCATTTATGTTGCTAGTACTTAGTAATTTTAGTACTTTAAGCTATTTTCGTGTGTTTGTAGGTCCAAAGGGCTAAAGGAGCAAAAAGATGCATTTTGGAGACTTTTGGAGCACTTTTGGGCTAAGGATGGATAGCTTATGCTTGGAGCCAAAGTGTTGGACGAAATTGAAGACCTAATTAAAGACCAAAGTGTTGGAACCTTGTTCCCTTTAGTTTTAGGACATTTAAACCTTTCCTAATCCCAATCATGCCATGCATAACACACCAACAACAACCTAGCCGTGCATCCCATTCAACTTTGCACATGCATTCATCATCATAACCTAGCTGCACAAGCCACTCCACATGCACCCAATCCACATGCACTCCCATCCATTTCATCATTGCAACTATTGCAGAAAATACCCATCATTGCCGTGCATCCCCTCACCTTCCAACCTATTCCACATGCATTTCCAACCCACATGCACTTATTCCTCCATCATTGCACCACAATCCCAGCCATTTCCCTTTGTGTCGTGCACTCCCATCCCATTTCAGATTGCATTCCATTCATTCCAGCCAAGCCACATGCAATCCCTTTAATTAATTCAACCTAGCTATCAAAGCACATGCACATTCACCCTAATCACTCACATACACAACCTTTCATCATTGCACCACAATCCTCACCCTTTGCCGTGCATTTCCCTTCTAACAATCAGCAATTCACATGCATTTCCAACCCACATGCACCCTTTAATCATTCACCCATGCAGCCACACATTCACCCACATGCAATCTTAAACATCCACCACATATTCCAGCTCATATCTCCACCCTCTTTGCCGTGCACATGCACTTCCCACTCTTTAATTCAGTTTTGCACATGCATTCACTTTCCTAGCTGTTTTGCATATGCATTCACTTAACCTAGCTGTCATGTTCCCTCTCCCATCCATTCATCTCCCTATAAAAACCATACACACTTCACACAACATGGATTGACTCTTCCATTTCAGAAAATCATCCATACACACCAACTTGTGCCGTGAGTTCCCTACTAATCCAAACACCACCAGAAATTCAGCCATTCACCACTCACTATCCTACCACCCCACTCCATTCTACATCATCCATAATCCCAAAACTCACCTTAGACCTTGTGCTACAACAAAGAGGAAGAGAAGCGGGCCTAAACGTTCATACAATTCAAGTTTGAGTTGTTGGAATGTTTAGGTGTTTCTTTTCCTTTGAATTCAATGTTTAATTTCAATTCTCTTTGTTTTGTACGTATGAGGAACTAAACCCCCCCTTGGCTAGGGGGGGATTCGAAATATATGTTTATGCTTGCATTTTGAGTTGATTACTTCTAATTGCGTTTCATAAGTTGTGGATTCAATTTGTTTAACTGTTTGATTGATAACTTATTTATGTATGTTTATTGAGAGTGCACGCTTAATTTTCATGCATGAATATGACGCTAGAATATAAGTAAGTTTCACCTAATAGTTACGAACTTATATTCACAAGTAGTGGAGGTTGCTTATAAACAATCGCGTTAAACGAATTCTTGGCATAAGTTTCATGCGTATTCCATAGTAACGAATGCCTCGTCAACACTTATAATTTTCATAGAGCGTAATGATTCTTGCTTGTATCTCTATTATGCAATCATGTAGGGGACTTGTGGGGAATGTTTTGGGTTGTCGTATGCAATCATCCAATTCAATAACGTTAGGAAGATTTGAAAGTTAATTTAAGCGGACCTAATTAACTTGGAGCATTGAGAATTCATGGTTTATTGAAATGCAATTGGAAATCATTTTATTATGCAAGTGTAACATGTGTGGAGATGAACCCCTTAGCTAGCATTCATCCATACTTTCATCAATTTCGTATTTACATTCTGCTTTAATTACAATTTGTTCATTTAGTTTAATTTCGTCAAAACCTAAATCCCCCTTTACTTTAATGTCAAATTAGTTAGAAATCAATTTAGTTTGTGTTTTTAAGAGTCTTGAGTCAAGTTACAACACAAATTCGTCCAAATTCACCAAAGTGTTCAAAATTGCCCAGAAAGTGTTTTTTAGGCAGTTTTGAGTGTTTTGGGTGATGTTTGAGTCTTTTGGTTTGTTTTAGTGTTTGAAAGTTTAGTTTTGCATTATTTGAGTCTAGTATAGTGTTTTATATTGTGTTTTTACGTTTTTGAGTCAAATCCAAGTGATTAACAATCCCTCCTAATCCCCGGTCCAGAACGATCCCTACTTACATACTTACTACAATTTGACAAAAAGAGGGTTTAATTTGTGTGCGTATAATTCCCGCATCACATGCTCAAAATTTGAAGAAAATGGCCATTGTTCATCGTGATGTTGGTTTAAGAATCCTTATTGAACTCAACTAGTAGTGATAAAGGTGAGTCAGCATGTTTAAATTATAAATCATGTTGAGTTTTGTATACGTGTAAAACCATTCCCTATAATCGAGGAGTTACATCCATTGTGTTTCAAACTAAAGCACGTACTTGATCTCACTCATCCATGATTGGAATTGAAAGTAATGGGATCTATAACCAACTCCCACGATAGATGGACGTTGTGTAAACCTTGCTTTATTCCTTGCTCACAGAGAATGCTGTCTTTGTATTTGGGACTATCACCATAAGAGAATACAGGTCTCCTAATGAGTAGAAGAGTCATGTTTTAATCCCAACCATGTCTACTGCATTAGAACTCGATAATCTAATTGGATTGTGTTCTAGGGTTTGCTGTTAGTTTAAGTGTATATGTATATTGATAGGGATTTTTACCACCTGCAAAAAGTAGGGATAAAATCACTTAAAAATACTAGCATGAATACAAGGTTATTGTAGTATAGATGCTCATGCAAGGTCGTTCTCCTCAAGGACTATTTGAATAATTTATGTAGAAACAATTCCTAGTTAACTACTTAAAACTAAAAATTGAGAATGGTGACTTTGAATTTGGGTAATATTAAATACGAATTTTAATTAAAAACCAATAGTAATTTTGCCCTAATTGATATGATAAAAGAAAAGAGTTTTAAATACCAATTTATAAAAGCATTAGGGTTCCACCATCACCTAGCAATCCTATGTATTTTTATCAATTACTTATGATCTACACATGCCACTTTGAAGGTTAGGTTTTCCTAATTTATATTCTACTTGGAACCTCTAACATAGAACGTATATCTAACATGCAACCCATCCGGACGTTCGGATCAAATCTGAACATGAGAGACTCATTATGCTTTATGAAAACCCTTTGAAAAAACATGCAACCCTTAAGACGTGATGTTCATCCTAAGTGAAATTACAATTATTAATCACAAGAAACCAGCATCAATTTCAAGGAACCTTCCGACCAAAATTGCATCAAATTACTTTTCTAAAGATCCTAATGGTGATTAGGCATTAAGACAAATAGATAGTTTGAAAGAGTGATCAATAATTCAAAGCATGCATGCATGCAATCAATCATAAGCAATTAAATAAAAATTACATATTCATGCTAAGGCTCACGGTTTCACCCTAACAAAACGAATTAGTTATGCATATTCATAATTAAAATCATAGAAAATATTATTATAAGGAAAAGGATTGAAAACACCTTAAAGTAGAAAAACTTCAAGAACCCTAGCAATTCTCTCTGTCTCCAAGTTTGCATAAAAGAAAGCGTAGCTAAAAATGAGAATGGCAAAGCAATATATGCTGCTATGCCATCGCACAAACCCTAAAATGTAGTCTTTTGTTCCAACTAGGAAACTAAGTAATAAAATAAAATAACATAGAAAATAAAATCCTAATTAAACTAGAAGAATCTGCAAGGGAACTGTTCAGCCATGTTTTAGCCTCAAATATCCTCCAAATCCGGCCCATAATAGCTTGTTTTAAAGAACAGGACGATCTGAACACATCTCCAGAAGGCCTCAAACCTATCCGAGGTCATCTTGGGCTCCAAAAATACAATTCAACCCCAGAAACGTCACTTTTCAGCACTGCGCACTGCCCCTTTATTTTATTGTCAGAAAATAATCGCTTTGTGGAAAAATCTGATATTTTGATACGATCGAGCTAAGTGAGTCACGAACGTCCTCCAATTGGAATTACTCCAAAATTCATCCATTTGACCACGTTTCGCTCCAGAGGAAGTCAAAGGTCCTATATTGGAAATACAATTTAAAGTATCAAATTTTTTTTCAAAATATTAACCAAAATATACCAAGAATAGGGTTAACTATATAATATAAAATCTGTTCATCATATATATATATATATATTCCAACATTTGGTATTAGAGCCAACTTAACAGGCCCTTGATCCATTGTATAGTTATACTGCAGATGGATTGATCAGTAGTAACATCAAAAGTAGGTCAGAGTATATTTTGGTCAATGTTTTCAATTTATCAAATTTGGTCATTGTGTTGTTCAAAGTTAACAATGTTGATAGCTTCTGTAAGTTTTATTGTTAAAAAATGTTAAAATATTATTTGAGCTTGAAATAACAGTTTGGGTTGAGAATAGGCTAACCTGAGTTAAAAACCCACAATCCTCATCCTAGTAATAATCTCTCAGGTGAGTGGGGTTTGGGCCCAAGAGAGGACTAGTACTGGGTGATAAAATGATTATATTTTCAGCTTCCACTAGCTACAGTTAGTGGATGATTATATATATATATATATATATATATATATATACACACACACATATGTATATATAATCTTCTTATACGTGTAATGGGATACTGCATTTATATTCTCAACTTGTCATTATCTCGAGATTACTCGGAAATGACATGATTACACATTTATATTATTAGCTTGTACCATGGTCATGGCCGTAGGACACATCTTGAACGTGTATGAGTATTTCTATCTTGTCCACATCGTGGACATGTCATTTCAGCTTGTCACTGCCTAGAGGTTACTTAGCAATAACATGATTATATTTCCAACTTCCAGGTTAGTGGATGATTATATACATCAGCTTACACGCGTATTGGTGTACCACAGTCATACTCTCAACTTGTCATTAACTCAAGATTACTCGATATTAAATGGTCACAGTAATACTCTCAGCTTGTCATTCTCTTGAGATTATTCGGTAATGACATGGTTACAGTTATATTCTCATCTTGTTATTACCTCTAAATTACTCAGTAATGACATGATTGCAGTTATATTCTCAGCTTATCATTGCCTAGAAATTACTCGGCATTGACATGATTATCTTATTCAGCTTTCGCTAGCTATGGTTAGTGAATGACATTGTATCCCATATTACCGGTAACTATCAGCTCAATATATAGGTGTCCATATCAGCTCTCAGTGCAGACAAGATTCAATAGACGTAGCAATAGTTACATTCGACGTTAAAGCCTCTTCCCAAAGCTCTGACACGTTCTTACCAAGTATGTTATCTACTCAGCTCTATTGATAGAACTCGAATTTTAGGCAACTATGCTCTTAACTATTAATATGCATGTAACTAAGGGTCAGAGATCCATTAAGTGTGGCCTTTCGAGTATGTGTTGATATAAAAGTGATTACTGGTGCTTCAATTTGGGCTCATCCCTATTTTAGGGGAAGTTAGGTCGAATTTTCAGTAGATTATATTAGTTCATAATTCTAGTTATGATTTCATGCAAATTAATTTGTTTTTATGTTTTTAGGCAAGCTACTTTGGTAATGAATCCTGGAAACTGCGAAACTTTGATTTCATTCACCAGCTTAAGGAGGTAAGCATAGAGAAATCCTATGGATCTAATGAAATTGAATTTGCAACATATATTCTCGAGCATTTCTCAAAATTTGAAGAAAATGGTCATTGTTCATCATGATGAAAATACTACATCAAAAGTTGCTGAGATGGTGAGTAGGAGCAAGATGATTTCCGCTGCTTCAGTTCTCATTCGGCAGAACCTAGACCACATCTACACTATCTCTTATCATGGTCTGGGGGACTCACATAGCGAATCTGATATCTTATCTGATATCTTAGATAGTGATTCGGAGATCTCAGATAGAGATTCAAAGTTATATTTTTGAGCAAACAAGGGGTTTTCTGTAATCTAAAAGGAAGAATGTTTGATATTTAAAAAAAAAAACTTGTGTATGTTCTTGTCATGGTACATCATTGACAGGACATTTTTGCAGTATTTCTTTTGTGATATATCCTTGCATTTTGCTTCACCCAAACCTAAATTGTCTTGCAAGGCACAAAATTTAATAATTTGGTATCCAAAAAGAAATCAAGGGGAAAGAATCCTTTTCGAATCCTAAAATTGGTATCAGGTGGAATATATTGAAATTAAAAGCATAATCTGCTAGACTGACTAGTCAAACTCACTAGTCAACTAAGTACATAACCGTTAGACAACCAACATAGTTCAAGTAATACAACCTAGGTTACTAGAAGATATTCTAGTCAACAATGATCCAGTTTATTACTTGTTGATACGTTGTGTGAGCATGGTTGAAGGCATGTAATATTTAGCAAGACTAAGGATGCATGTAGGCCTGGCAAACGGGTCGTGTCTGTCGTGTTCGTGTCGTTTTCGTGTAACACCTGTTATCTTAACGGGTCGTGTCGTGTCACACCCGTTATCTTAACGGGTCCTTAACAGGTCGTGTCACTTTACCCAACGGGTAAAGTGACCCGACCCGTTATGACCCGTTAAGAAAAATATATTTTTTTTTACAATTTGCACATACCACACATTGCGACATAAATATTACTTGAAAACATTAAAACATTTCTCGTTCAAGTACTATATCTACACTCGAAAATGAAAGCCTAATAAAAAAAATAATACATACACTACTAATCTATTACAAATATTAAATGTATATAATTATTAATATTATAGTTGATTCATACTTTTATTAAGTATATAAATTCCACTAGTGTAAATATTTTAAATTGAAGATCAAATTCATTCTTTGTATTCATATAGGGTCAAGGAGTGTAGCTGTTAAAATTCATCAAAATCAGAGTTAAAATAACCGTTAAATCTTGATTTTTCGTTTATAACCGTTGAAAAGCTTTGTCCCGTTACTTGATCTCTGAATGTTTTTTTTTTTGTGATTTTTTGCTGATGTGATCTCCAAGCATATACAAACAATTTTGACGGTTTGGATCGTTGAAATTAGTTTTGGAGAATTCGTAAAACGATAGATTGACTAACACTTAGAGTTTATTTATACTTTCATTAAGTATAACATAAGATTTTGTGGTATCCACTTGTGTAAATATTTTAAATTGAAGATCGAATTCATTCATTGTATTCATATAGGGTCAAGGAGTGTAGTTATAAAAAATCATCAAAATCGGAGTTAAAATAACCGTTAAATCGTGATTTTTCGTTTATAACCGTTGAAAAGCTTTGTCCCGTTACTTGATCTCTGAATGTTTTTTTTTTGTGATTTTTTGCTGATGTGATCTCCAAGCATATACAAACAATTTTGACGGTTTGGATCGTTGAAATTAGTTTTGGAGAATTCGTAAAACGATAGATTGACTAACACTTAGAGTTTATTTATACTTTCATTAAGTATAACATAAGATTTTGTGGTATCCACTTGTGTAAATATTTTAAATTGAAGATCGAATTCATTCATTGTATTCATATAGGGTCAAGGAGTGTAGTTATAAAAAATCATCAAAATCGGAGTTAAAATAACCGTTAAATCGTGATTTTTCGTTTATAACCGTTGAAAAGCTTTGTCCCGTTACTTGATCTTTGAATGTTTTTTTTTTGTGATTTTTTGCTGATGTGATCTCCAAGCATATACAAACAATTTTGACGGTTTGGATCGTTGAAATTAGTTTTGGAGAATTCGTAAAACAATAGATTGACTAACACTTAGAGTTTATTTATACTTTTATTAAGTATAACATAAGATTTTGTGGTATCCACTTGTGTAAATATTTTAAATTGAAGATCGAATTCATTCATTATATTCATATAGGGTCAAGGAGTGTAGTTATAAAAAATCATCAAAATCGGAGTTAAAATAACCGTTAAATCGTGATTTTTCGTTTATAACCGTTGAAAAGCTTTGTCCCGTTACTTGATCTCTGAATGTTTTTTTTTTGTGATTTTTTGCTGATGTGATCTCCAAGCATATACAAACAATTTTGACGGTTTGGATCGTTGAAATTAGTTTTGGAGAATTCGTAAAACGATAGATTGACTAACACTTAGAGTTTATTTATACTTTCATTAAGTATAACAAAAGATTTTGTGGTATCCACTTGTGTAAACATTTTAAATTGAAGATCGAATTCATTCATTGTATTCATATAGGGTCAAGGAGTGTAGTTATAAAAAATCATCAAAATCGGAGTTAAAATAACCGTTAAATCGTGATTTTTCGTTTATAACCGTTGAAAAGCTTTGTCCCGTTACTTGATCTTTGAATGTTTTTTTTTTGTGATTTTTTGCTGATGTGATCTCCAAGCATATACAAACAATTTTGACGGTTTGGATCGTTGAAATTAGTTTTGGAGAATTCGTAAAACGATAGATTGACTAACACTTAGAGTTTATTTATACTTTTATTAAGTATAACATAAGATTTTGTGGTATCCACTTGTGTAAATATTTTAAATTGAAGATCGAATTCATTCATTATATTCATATAGGGTCAAGGAGTGTAGTTATAAAAAATCATCAAAATCGGAGTTAAAATAACCGTTAAATCGTGATTTTTCGTTTATAATTGTTGAAAAGCTTTGTCCCGTTACTTGATCTCTGAATGTTTTTTTTTTGTGATTTTTTGCTGATGTGATCTCCAAGTATATACAAACAATTTTGACGGTTTGGATCGTTGAAATTAGTTTTGGAGAATTCGTAAAACGATAGATTGACTAACACTTAGAGTTTATTTATACTTTCATTAAGTATAACAAAAGATTTTGTGGTATCCACTTGTGTAAATATTTTAAATTGAAGATCGAATTCATTCATTGTATTCATATAGGGTCAAGGAGTGTAGTTATAAAAAATCATCAAAATCGGAGTTAAAATAACCGTTAAATCGTGATTTTTCGTTTATAACCGTTGAAAAGCTTTGTCCCGTTACTTGATCTCTGAATGTTTTTTTTTTATGATTTTTTGTTGATGTGATCTCAAAGCATATACAAACAAGTTTGACGGTTGGGATCGTTGAAATTAGTTTTGGAGAATTCGTATGCCATCAATCAAGTTCCGTGTGTGTGTGTGTATATATATATATATATTTATTAAGTAGATTTAAATCTATTTATTTTGTACGTATAAATTATAATTGACTGGTACACGGAATAGTACATACATCACGTGTCATTATAAAAATAGTGAGATATGTCATGACAGTCATGTGTGTGATAAAAAGTTAATAACTTAAAAAAAAAAAAAAAATTTCTCACCACTTCTATTAATTTTCATTTTTCCCTCTTTTTTTTGTTTTATTTTCAACTTTTCTTAACATTTTCATTTTCCCTCCATTTTTTTTTTCAAAAAGGCGGCAAGTTGGCAAATGCATGATCATGATTCATGCATATTAAATTATTAATTAATATGCATTATAGTTTTTATAAAATTTAATATATATATATATATAATTAGTATAGATAGACTTAATATTTTGGGGGTATAATTATTATAGTATATATAATAATTATAATTATTATAAATTTTATAGTTAATTTAATATATATATATATATTTATTTATTATAATTTTTAGGGGTATAAAATTGTAAAATTAATGTATATAATTATTACAGTATTTTTTTAGGGTTATAAAATTATAAAAATAATATTCTGCATATCGTGTATCGTGTTTACCCACGTGTATACCCAACCCAACCCGTTATCTTAACAGGTGCTTATCGGGTTACCCGATAAGACCCGATTCGTTATCGTGTCGACCCAAACACCTGTTAATTTCGTGTCGTGTCGTGTCGGGTTATCGGGTCGTGTCAGAAATTGCCAGGCCTAGATGCATGTGGTGAATGCTAATAAATAAGATATGAGTTAAGCAATAAGTAACTCTAAACACAAGATGTTTTGACCTGAAAAAAAAAAAAAAAAAACCACCTTTGGGTTAAAAAAACCTGGGACTCCACGAAACCCATTCCACTAGCGCAAATAAGGTTCATTACAAAGTGCCACATCAAGCTCAAATCCTAGATTTAATTTCAGAGCAGCTCTACCTTTGTGCAACTTTACTTTGCATGAGATGGGGACCTCTTTGGTCTTTATGAGGAGGCATATCTTACCTTCAACTCTTATCCTTGTGGCACCGAGAGCAACACTTCCAATGCAAAATGATACGTTGAAGATGATATAAATTTTGGACTCAACAGACAAGTCAAATTCTCTAATCAAATAGTTGATGGGAGACCCCCAATGTGAATCCGAAAAAAAAAACTTGGTCTTAAATGAAGATTTGTAACTGTTATGTGATTATTTCATCATGGATATGTAACGTGAATAAATACAAGCAATATTGAAAAAAAAAGAAAGATAGTTCAACACAACACGAGCTAAGATGCATAAATAAACGCTCTTAATCATTTAAATTGTACGAGTTGTAGTTTGTAGATACAATTGTATTGGAGTTTGTAAATTTAATAACGTTGTGATGGATGTGTTTGAGTTGTCAAAGCATTAGAGACATCAATTTTAAGGAAGAGAGATGCTAAGGGGATTCTCTCAAAGTGAGATTCTCTATATATTCCATAACCAATTCTTTTAAAGGGAAAAGTGAAAGTAGAATTGTACATTTCACGACAATGGTTTTGAGGAATCTCTAAAACACGACAAGTCCCACTGCATCGTAAAAGCCTCATATTTATTGGAACCAAGCTTGGTTGCTTAAAAATAAGCTGGAACCCCTACTCTCACTTACTAATAATTTGACTAGTGTCCAAAAAAATTGAAAAATTAAAACTTGAACTAACAACTTGAACACTTATCAAGTTGTTATTGGGTGAGAACATGAGGTCTTGCTTATTTTTAAGTAGCCAAGTTTTGTTCTATGAAAAGCTCATGATATTGCTTACTTTAAAGAAAAACCACAATTTTACACTAACAATCTTGATATTATTCAATTTGCCTCTTATTTTATGTTAAAACTCAAAGTTTTTAAGCTATTTTCATTAGTTTCCTTTGTTTTCTATTTGTTGTACTGCCGCCGTTGCAGTAAACTCGGGGCCGGTGTTCCCACGGTCGTTTGACTCAGTCGTCAGTCGCTCTCCAGAAACAATCAACTGAAAACCGCGGGAAAGTTTTCTCTTTCACTGTTGAGCAATTCAAAGACGCTAAGTACGACAATCAAACACTCATTATTTCATCTAATTAACTTTTAATTTTAAACTAATCAAACCCCACTCAAAGCTTCCATATTTCTCTGTTCATCCAACGCCTGTACAACTCCGATCTGAAACGGAAAACCCAGTTCCTAAAAGGTTTCTGCGACTTGGTTTTTCGATTTCGGATCGACCCAGATGGGATTTCGAATCGGGTTAGGGTTCCTGGTGCTGGTTTCCCTCTGTTTCACGGTGAAACCCCAGTGCAGCAAGAGCTGCGATGCTCTAGCTTCTTACTACGTATGGCAGGGCTCTAATCTCACTTTCATTGGCGATATCATGAATACGACCGACGCCACCATCGTCACCTACAACAAGGACTAAGTTCTCAACAAACACATCATCCGATTCGGCAACAGGGTTAGTGTTCCATTCACCTGTGGTTGCATCAATGGCGACTTCCACGGCCATATGTTCGAGTGGGATGTCCGTACCGGCGACACGTACGACCACATTGCGAAGATTTTCTATTCGAATTTGACGTCGGTGGAGGACATGGAGTGGTTCAACAGTTATGGTCCTAATAATATACCCAATAATGCTAAAGTGAACGTGACTGTGAATTGTACGTGTGGGAATAGCGCGGTTTCGGAGGATTATGGGCTGTTTATTACTAATCCTCTGCAGCCAGAGGATAGTTTGGATTCTATTGCGGGGACGGAGCAGTTGGAGCAGGCTTTGCTGCAGAGATATAATAATGGTGCGAATTTTGGTCAAGGGAGTGGTTTCGCGTATATTCCGGGCCAAGGTTTGAGCTTTTGTTCTTGATGAGATAGTTTTTTGTGCTTTGAAGTTGTTGAGAATTGACGCAGACATTGAAGTATTTTGCCGAATTTGCGTAGTTGGTAAAATGAAGCATTTAGTTGTTTCGGAGTTGGAAAGTTGTTTTTGATTCGGCAGAGGCTTATGTAGGAATGTATATGCTAATGAGTACTAATTTGAGCATGGGGTGAATTAATGAGTTTTAGTCATGTTGCAATGCTAATGACTAGAAGGAAAGATAGCAAACAATTGATTAGAAGGGTGTTGTTTAGGAAGTGATAGGCATAAATTTGCGAAAAAGGAAACTTCAATAGTGAACTGAAATCCCACAGGAAAATGTTCAGGGTGAACTTAAGAAAGAGGAATCTTTCCAGAAGTTTCGAGGAAATTTACAGGCCAGATAGTTGATTCCGTGTAATTTCAACGAAGGCATCTTTAATTGTTAATCATGAGTTTGTAACGAATGTTAGAATGTTCAATAGTGTTAGGTGGTGCAAGGTCTTTCCTGTGGTATGGATCCGGTGGGCCTCTAGGGAGTGATGTATTGAAAATGTTGAGTGAAGAATAATACAGTAACTCTCTTGTTTTACGATAACAATTGACGATGCGGTTTTTAGCTGAGTCGTCATCTCGTTTTACTAATTTTATTGTCCATTCCTCTTATTGATATTCCTTGATGCAACGTGAGAAAGTGCTCGTGAAGACACTGAGTTGTTTCAATTCTATGTTGTTTCTGGGTTGTTCCTGTGCTATAATGAAGTATAACAAATGTCTATTGGATATCTAGTTTTTAGGGTATTATGAAGCAGTGCTCTACTTCAAATATAGTTTCAGAGGAGGCTATGTATTGGTTTGGTACTGAGGTGCTTTTATAAAAAGTGGGTATAAAAAAAAGCTGAGCTCAAAAAGGTTGGTAAACACTTAAAAACAGCTTATTTTCACAGCTTTAGGTGAAAAAAAAAATTGAAAACATGAAGCAGCAAAAATGAGCTTATTCTCACAGTACAGCAGAAACAGTTTTTTTTCAAAGCACATCAATACCAAACCAGCCCTATATTTTCAACTTTCCTCGTGAAAGTTTCCTTTTTATCTTGCATATCAAAATGGAAACTATTTGCCTTTGAAGTCAAGGTATCTTCTACTGCCTCAATATGTTAGCTTAATTATATTACATCTTGTTTTCACTTTCCATGTCTTCCGAAAATTGTTAATATTTATGAGTTTTATTTCTTTCTGTTCCTTTTGCAGTTCAGGTGATACGGCCGTCTCCAAAATTGGTTTCATGTTCAGATGCCAGTGTGTGAGGGTGATTTGAAACTCAATGCTACTTGAAGCTCATCATTTTTCTTTTGTATAAGCAGGACTAGGAGGTGGAGCCATTGGTAGCATATCTGTGGGAGTAATTGCTGGAGTGCTGCTATTGGCTGGCGGTATATATTTTGGAATTTTCCGAAAGAAAAAGGTGCATATAGCAACATCTGAAGATCAATCTTCTCCAAATGGGCGTTTTAAGTTTCTTGTCTCCTTGTTTCTTTTTCCAGATGGACTTTTCGATGTTACCTTTCCACTTTGATTCTTTGCAGTAACAACAGTTTGAGTAGCTGACTAAGCTCCTTACTTTAGGATGTTATTATTCTCATTTAGCATTCATTGATTCATTTTCATCTTCCCATTCTTTCCCAACAAGAGGGGTTCCTTTTTTTTTTTCCTCCTCCCAAGGTTTATTAAAAATTACGGGAAAAAGACTGCTGCTATTATAATTGTTAGTTGTTCAATTTTGTTGAAGGATTGGAAATTTTTTCTTTATCTAGTATCAGTACCACTGATAATTTTCCCTTAGAAATCCCATTGAACCGGCCCAGGCCATTTTGTTGGTCTGTTTTGTTTATAATAATTGTTATGAAGTGTCCTGAAACTGCCATTTATGATCTGGTCTTTCTTGAACTTATTTGAACATTTGTTGTATTTTACTAGTTCTTGCCCTCAAATGGTCTAAGATTTTTGCACCAAATGGATGTTTGACATGATTTCATTGATTTTTCTTCTGGGTCTAGCCCTTGTGATTACCCCCGATAAACCTGGAGAGTCAAATGCTGCTGGTCGAGGCCTAACAGGCATTTCTGTGGACAAATCAGTGGAGTTCTCATACGAAGAACTTGCAAGGACTACTGATAACTTCAGCCTAGCTAATAAAATTGAACAAGGAGGTTTCGGAGCTGTTTACCATGCAGAGTTGAGAGGCCAGGTTTGTTTTCTTTAACATTTTCATGATTTATATCCATCATTTATCTTTTCTGACCAAATGAAGTATGAGATTTTCTAGTCGAGCCCCATGATTCATGAATTAAGTATTTAGTGTTTCTAGACCATGCTTGTGTTTATTTCGTAATTGTTTATTTCTTCTTCTAGAAGTCCCACTCATATAACCTAGACCTGGCAAACGGGTCGTGTCTGTCGTGTTCGTGTCGTTTTCGTGTAACACCTGTTATCTTAACGGGTCGTGTCGTGTCACACCCGTTATCTTAACGGGTCCTTAACAGGTCGTGTCACTTTACCCAACGGGTAAAGTGACCCGACCCGTTATGACCCGTTATGACCCGCTAAGAAAAAAATATATTTTTTTTAAAATTTGCACATACCACACATTGCGACATAAATATTACTTGAAAACATTAAAACATTTCTCGTTCAAGTACTATATCTACACTCGAAAATGAAAGCCTAATAAAAAAAATAATACATACACTACTAATCTATTACAAATATTAAATGTGCAAGGATAAAGAGTTTTTGTTTTTAAGATTGACTAACACTTAGGGGGCGTTTGTTGCGCCGGACTATCTCGGACTGGATTAGCTTCAAGGACTAAGCTGGATTGGCTTAGACTAGACTAAACTGGACTAACTTAGTGAAGCGTTTGATGCAGTATTGGACTAAGAAGCTGGATAATAACAATTTCTAATATTATTTTATTTAATATATAAATTATTAATATTTCATTATGATCTTATCTTTTTCTCCATCTTTTCCTACCATTTCCATCCCACTCTTTTCCTCTTCTCTCATCGTCCCACCCTCTTCCTCTTTTTTTCCTCTCAAACCTTTCAATTCATGTCTCTTTCTCATTCCTGGTCAAACTCCTTATTGATTCCAGTCTCTATTTCTTTGTCCTCCCTCCCTCTCTAGCTATGCGTTGTTCGAACGGAACCTCACGGCTCCAATTTTCCCGACAAGTTGCAGGCTTCCCGATGTGTTTTTTGGCCAACCCTCATTAAATTGGATGAAGTTAGCACCACCAAAAAATTCATCACCATACCATCCCTGGACCGAGATCTTAGCTTTGCATGATCGAATTTGTCATGGATTTGAAGAAGCCCAAACAGGCCGAGACTTCCAGGCCATTTTCTGGCCACATTCGACCACATTTTGGCCTCGATTCAAGTAAAATCGTAATCTTGTCACTCCCAGCTTCAATTTGGTATATTTTATATGAAAGTTGGTTGTAAAATGGATCTGAAAGAGAGTCGGGAAGTTAATGATTGATCTAGGTGACCAGCGATGACGAGGAGTCTGTCGAGAGTGGTCGTTGAGCATGACAAGGACGAGAAATAGAGGATAGTCTTAGCTAGTCCCATGGTTATTGGGGGGTCTCACTAAGACCTCTTAGTGAAGGGTTTTGTCCATGCTAGTCCCCTTTAGTCTCATTAATGTTAGTCCCAGCATGGAACAAACATAGTATTGGACTAATAGCTAGTCCAGTCCAATCCAGTCCGAGTTAGTGAGGGCAAACAAACGCCCCCTTAGAGTTTATTTATATTTTTATTAAGTATAACATAAGATTTTGTGGTATCCACTTGTGTAAATATTTTAAATTGAAGATCGAATTCATTCATTGTATTCATATAGGGTCAAGGAGTGTAGTTATAAAAAATCATCAAAATCAGAGTTAAAATAACCGTTAAATCGTGATTTTTCGTTTATAACCGTTGAAAAGTTTTGTCCCGTTACTTGATCTCTGAATGTTTTTTTTTTGTGATTTTTTGCTGCTGTGATCTCCAAGCATATACAAACAATTTTGACGGTTTGGATCGTTGAAATTAGTTTTGGAGGATTCGTAAAATGATAGATTGACTAACACTTAGAGTTTATTTATACTTTTATTAAGTATAACATAAGATTTTGTGGTATCCACTTGTGTAAATATTTTAAATTGAAGATCAAATTCATTCATTGTATTCATATAGGGTCAAGGAGTGTAGTTATAAAAAATCATCAAAATCGGAGTTAAAATAACCGTTAAATCGTGATTTTTCGTTTATAACCGTTGAAAAGCTTTGTCCCGTTACTTGATCTCTGAATGTTTTTTTTTTGTGATTTTTTGCTGATGTGATCTCCAAGCATATACAAACAATTTTGACGGTTTGGATCGTTGAAATTAGTTTTGGAGAATTCGTAAAACGATAGATTGACTAACACTTAGAGTTTATTTATACTTTTATTAAGTATAACATAAGATTTTGTGGTATCCACTTGTGTAAATATTTTAAATTGAAGATCGAATTCATTCATTGTATTCATATAGGGTCAAGGAGTGTAGTTATAAAAAATCATCAAAATCGGAGTTAAAATAACCGTTAAATCGTGATTTTTCGTTTATAACCGTTGAAAAGCTTTGTCCCGTTACTTGATCTCTGAATGTTTTTTTTTTTGTGATTTTTTGCTGATGTGATCTCCAAGCATATACAAACAATTTTGACGGTTTGGATCGTTGAAATTAGTTTTTGAGAATTCGTAAAACGATAGATTGACTAACGCTTAGAGTTTATTTATACTTTTATTAAGTATAACATAAGATTTTGTGGTATCCACTTGTGTAAATATTTTAAATTGAAGATCGAATTCATTCATTGTATTCATATAGGGTCAAGGAGTGTAGTTATAAAAAATCATCAAAATCGGAGTTAAAATAACCGTTAAATCGTGATTTTTCGTTTATAACCGTTGAAAAGCTTTGTCCCGTTACTTGATCTCTGAATGTTTTTTTTTTTGTGATTTTTTGCTGATGTGATCTCCAAGCATATACAAACAATTTTGACGGTTTGGATCGTTGAAATTAGTTTTGGAGAATTCGTAAAACGATAGATTGACTAACACTTAGAGTTTATTTATACTTTTATTAAGTATAACATAAGATTTTGTGGTATCCACTTGTGTAAATATTTTAAATTGAAGATCGAATTCATTCATTGTATTCATATAGGGTCAAGGAGTGTAGTTATAAAAAATCATCAAAATCGAAGTTAAAATAACCGTTAAATCGTGATTTTTCGTTTATAACCGTTGAAAAGCTTTGTCCCGTTACTTGATCTCTGAATGTTTTTTTTTTGTGATTTTTTGCTGATGTGATCTCCAAGCATATACAAACAATTTTGACGGTTTGGATCGTTGAAATTAGTTTTGGAGAATTCGTAAAACGATAGATTGACTAACGCTTAGAGTTTATTTATACTTTTATTAAGTATAACATAAGATTTTGTGGTATCCACTTGTGTAAATATTTTAAATTGAAGATCGAATTCATTCATTGTATTCATATAGGATCAAGGAGTGTAGTTATAAAAAATCATCAAAATCGGAGTTAAAATAACCGTTAAATCGTGATTTTTCGTTTATAACCGTTGAAAAGCTTTGTCCCGTTACTTGATCTCTGAATGTTTTTTTTTGTGATTTTTTGCTGATGTGATCTCCAAGCATATACAAACAATTTTGACGGTTTGGATCGTTGAAATTAGTTTTGGAGAATTCGTAAAACGATAGATTGACTAACGCTTAGAGTTTATTTATACTTTTATTAAGTATAACATAAGATTTTGTGGTATCCACTTGTGTAAATATTTTAAATTGAAGATCGAATTCATTCATTGTATTCATATAGGGTCAAGGAGTGTAGTTATAAAAAATCATCAAAATCGGAGTTAAAATAACCGTTAAATTGTGATTTTTCGTTTATAACCGTTGAAAAGCTTTGTCCCGTTACTTGATCTCTAAATGTTTTTTTTTTTGTGATTTTTTGCTGATGTGATCTCCAAGCATATACAAACAATTTTGACGGTTTGGATCGTTGAAATTAGTTTTTGAGAATTCGTAAAACGATAGATTGACTAACATTTAGAGTTTATTTATACTTTTATTAAGTATAACATAAGATTTTGTGGTATCCACTTGTGTAAATATTTTAAATTGAAGATCGAATTCATTCATTGTATTCATATAGGGTCAAGGAGTGTAGTTATAAAAAATCATCAAAATTGGAGTTAAAATAACCGTTAAATCGTGATTTTTCGTTTATAACCGTTGAAAAGCTTTGTCCCGTTACTTGATCTCTGAATGTTTTTTTTTTTGTGATTTTTTGCTGATGTGATCTCCAAGCATATACAAACAATTTTGACGGTTTGGATCGTTGAAATTAGTTTTGGAGAATTCGTAAAACGATAGATTGACTAACACTTAGAGTTTATTTATACTTTTATTAAGTATAACATAAGATTTTGTGGTATCCACTTGTGTAAATATTTTAAATTGAATATCAAATTCATTCATTGTATTCATATAGGGTCAAGGAGTGTAGTTATAAAAAATCATCAAAATCGGAGTTAAAATAACCGTTAAATCGTGATTTTTCATTTATAACCGTTGAAAAGCTTTGTCCCGTTTACTTGATCTCTGAATGTTTTTTTTTTGTGATTTTGTGCTGATGTGATCTCCAAGCATATACAAACAATTTTGACGGTTTGGATCGTTGAAATTAGTTTTGGAGAATTCGTAAAACGATAGATTGACTAACATTTAGAGTTTATTTATACTTAGATTCACCACTTCTATTAATTTTCATTTTTCCCTCTCTTTTTTGTTTCCTTTTCAACTTTTTCTTATCATTTTCACTTTTCCCTCCAACATCTTTCCCTAATTGAATTCCCTCACTTTTTTGTTTTATTTTCAACTTTTCTTAACATTTTCATTTTCCCTCCATTTTTTTTTTCAAAAAGGGCGGCAAGTTGGCAAATGGCAATGGCAAGAAATTGATTATTGAAATTTGAGAATGGAAACAAATCACATATGAGTCCTGACGCATCAAATTTCAATGGATGCAAAATCATGCAAATATGCAATGCATGATCATGCATATTAAATTATTAATTAATAATTATTATAGTTTTTATAAAATTTAATATATATATATATATATATATATAATTAGTATAGATAGACTTAATATTTTGGGGGTATAATTATTATAGTATATATAATTATTATAATTATTATAAATTTTATAGTTAATTTAATATATATATATTTATTATAATTTTTAGGGGTATAAAATTGTAAAATTAATGTATATAATTATTACAGTATTTTTTGAGGGTTATAAAATTATAAAAATAATATTCTGCTTATCGTGTATCGTGTTTACCCACGTGTATACCCGACCCAACCCGTTATCTTAACAGGTGCTTATCGGGTTACCCGATAAGACCCGATTCGTTATCGTGTCGACCCAAACACCTGTTAATTTCGTGTCGTGTCGTGTCGGGTTATCGGGTTGTGTCAGAAATTGCCAGGTCTAATATAACCTCTATGTGCAGAAAGCTGCCATCAAGAAGATGGATATGCAAGCATCAAAAGAATTTCTGGCCGAGTTAAATGTTTGACACGTGTACATCACTTGAACCTGGTAATGAACTTATCTTTTCAACAATGACAATGCATATGAATCTTGCTTAAGAACTATAAAGTAAGGCTGTTGTTATTGGCACTCCAAAAATCTCATTGTGCACTCTATACTAGTTTATAACCATTGAACTGATCTCTAAGATGTGTAATTATCTCTAAGCTTCTGAACGATCAATGCAGGTGCGCTTGATTGGTTATTATGTTGAGGGCTCTCTTTTCCTAGTATATGAATATGTTGAGAATGGCAACTTAAGCCAACATCTGTGCGGTTCAGGTTACTCCATGCTTGATGAGGATTTAAGTACTTCTGTATGCAAGAGAATGGTGATAACACTGTTTAAATTATCCAGGGAGAAGGAGGGACGCGCGTCTAATAGAGTGCAGATTGCCCTAGATTCAGGAAGAGGTCTCGAATACATTCATGAGCATACTGTTCCTGTTTATATCCACCGCGATATCAAATCAGCCAATATATTGATAGACAAGAATTTCCATGCCAAGGTTACTTTAGTGCCTCTATTTCCAATATAAACCATTGAAATCTTCTATTGTCGCAATAAAATTCCCCTCTTTTCATTGCAGGTTGCAGACTTTGGGTTAACTAAACTGACAGAAGTTGGAAGTACATCACTCACCACACGTCTTGTGGGAACATTTGGATATATGCCACCGGAGTAAGTAGTTTTTTTCTCATTATTCCTTTTAGCAGTTTATCTTTTACATGACTAGCACTAACAGATTGCCTTTGTTGCTTTCTTCTGGAAGAACCTATCGTAAGCTGAATGAGTTTATTGCATAACTTTTCTAGTCGTCATCCCGACCAATAAGCTGATGGCTGAAAGGCCTGAATATTGTCTATTGGAAGAATTAGCCGTCCTACAACCGTCCTACAGCCGTCAAGCCGTCCTATAGCCGTCCTACCTTGTCATACCTACACACTAGCCGTCCTACAGCCGTCCTACCTTGTCCTACCTACACACTAGGACGGCTACCTTGTCCTACCTACACACTTGTATCATGTATATATATCCTTGTAATCTTGTAGAGAAACATAATGAGAAAAAGCATTCTCTTCCATATTTTCCACATGGTATCAGAGCCGGAACCTTAACCGGCCTGACTCCATTGTTGTCCCTTCTCTTCTTCTGCACATTCGTTTCGATAATGGCAGAAGATAATCTTTTTGTCTCAGAAGCTGAAAGCTTCACAGCTCCTCGCCCTAGTTTTCCAGAAGCTGAAGTCAACCCAAACCAACGTTTGTGTTCTGTGTTGTTAAATGAGTTTAACTATCTTCCATGGTCCAGATCAATATCTCTTGCCCTTGGAGGAAGATCCAAACTTGGATTCATCAATGGAAGTATTGAAGCACCTGACGTCGCATCGCCGGAGTATGAAGCATGGCTTTGCAAAGACCAGCTGGTCATGTCGTGGCTCCTCAACTCCATGGATCTTAAGCTGTCTGAAATTTTCAGTTTTTCAGAATCCTCTAGTGCTATTTGGAAGGCAGTCAAGGACATGTATGGAAATCAAAACAATGCTGCTCGAGTGTTCCAGCTTAAGAGGAATCTTGCAAGTCTTCAACAAGGTGATAAATCCTTTGTTCATCATCTCGATTGCATGAAAAACATGTGGAACGAACTAGAAATGTATCGACCACACACTATCGATGTTGCCGTACTGTTAAAAAGATCCGAGGAAGACAAAATCTTTCATTTGCTTGCAAGTTTGGGTTCTGAATATGAAGATCTTAGAAGCCATATTCTAATGAATCCCGAACTTCCATCATTTACAAGTGTTTGCACTACTATCCAGCGAGAAGAAGTACGCAGAAAAGTCATGAATGTTGACGTAAAACCTAGTGTGTCTGAGGCTAGAGCTTTTGTGACAAATCACAAGTCATTTGGAGATAAAGTATACAAGGGAAAAGGCCAGATCTGAAGTGTCTACATTGTAATAATGTTGGACATCTAATAGATCGATGCTGGATATTGCACCCTGAGTTGAAGCCAAGGTTTGAGAACAAGCCTTTAAGAGATCATAAGGGCTCACACGCTAGACCACATACAAACAAGTACCATGCTGCTGCTGCTACATCCATCGGTGGGTCGATGAACTTTACAGCCAATCCGGCTGACTTGTTGAATGAGTTCTCAACCTACCTTCAAACCAGAAAAGGAAGCACATGTGAAACGTCGACTGGGGAAAGTCAAACTGCTCTTCTTGGACAGTTTGCAGGGTTCTTAGCTGAATCTGGTCATGTACCTCAAGGAGACATTCCAGGTATCATGTGTGCTCTTTCAACTGCTGTAAATGTTAGTCACTCTCATGATTTTTGGATTATAGACTCAGGTGCCACAGATCACATGACAAATCAATATTCTAAGCTATACGATTTTGAAAGCCACACTAAACCATCACTAGTTTCTGTAGCAAATGGTAGAGGTGTGCCAGTTCTAGGTAGAGGGAAAGTTAAACTGATCTCAGAAACTGTTGAGTCCACAGCGTTATATGTTCCATCTTTTCCTTTTCAATTATTGTCCGTAGGAAAGATTACAAACTCTCTAAACTGTCGTGCAATTTTTTCCCCCCACAATGTTGTTTTTCAGGATCTGGCCACCAAGAAGCTGATTGGTGAAGGTCACTACCTAAATGGGCTGTACTATTTTTCAGAGGACCTCAATGTTCCAAAGGGGTTCCAAGTCAGCTCAAACCTAGAACATCAGTTGTGGCATCAACGCCTAGCACATCCCTCAGAATCTGTGTTGTCTACGTTGTTCCCTAGTTTATGCAAATCCTCCCTTGTATGTGAAATTTGTCATTTGTCAAAATCTACTAGACTCCCATTCAATTCTTCCATGTCTAGGACTAGCAAGTTGTTTGAGATGGTGCACTCCGATGTTTGGGGACCTGCACCTCTAGAGTCTTTTGATGGTTATAGGTACTACGTTATCTTTGTTGATGATTTCTCAAGAGCCACTTGGTTATACCTCCTAAAATTCAAAAGTGAAGTTATGGATGCTTTCAAGGATTTTCATAATCTTGTCATGAACCATTTTTCGTCCCAAATCCACATACTAAGGTCTGATAATGGCACTGAATATACATCCAAAAATATGACTAACTATTTGAGCACCCATGGAATTATACATCAAACAAGTTGTGTAGGTACTCCTCAGCAAAATGGAATTGCCGAAAGGAAGAATCGGGACCTACTTGAAAAAACTAGGGCGCTAATGTTGCAAATGAATGTGCCTAAGAGGTTTTGGTCTCAAGGAGTTCTTGCAGCCACCTACCTTATCAACAGACTGCCTAGTCATGTTCTAGATACAAAATCACCATCGGAGGTTATGCAAAACAAAAAAATTAATCTTTCCCATCCGAGAATCTTTGGATGTACCTGTTATGTTCATATTCAATCCCATCACCGAGACAAGCTTGATCCCAAAGCTGTCAAGTGTGTTTTCATGGGATACTCCTCCACCCAAAAAGGGTACAAATGCTACAATCCGTGCTCCAGGAAGATGTTTGTCTCAAGAGATGTACGGTTTGATGAAAACCAACCATATTTCAACAAATCATCAGATTAAAATCGTCAGGGGGAGCATTTCCTAGATCTCTTCCCATTGCCAAATCCAGTCGAACCAAGTGATTGTGTCCATTCACTACCTCACAACCGGGACTCTCATGCAACTCTTAATGACAACCTGCTTATTGGAGACGACACTGAAGCCTCAGAAGCACAAGTAGTTCCCCATGACCATAACACAACATCTATACAAGAGAGTGGAGCTGAACCTATTGTGATCCCAGCTCAACCCCGCAGGAATCCGACTCGAGATCGACATCCACCATCAAGGCTGCAAGACTATGAAACTTACCATGCCAGGTACCCTATTCACAAGTTTGTAAATTACTCCAAAGTCTCTCACTCTCATGCAGTTTTCCTCAGTAAACTGTCCTATGAAAGTGAACCAAGGAACTTTCAAGAAGCCAATTGTCAAGTTGTGTGGAGGCTAGCCATGGAAGAAGAACTCAAAGCCTTGAATGAAAATAAAACCTGGAGTGTAGTTCAACTTCCCAAAGGCAAGAAGGTGGTAGGCAGTCGATGGGTCTATAAAATCAAGTTTAATTCTGATGGCTCAATTGAACGACACAAGGCAAGATTGGTGGCTCGCGGTTTTACTCAAACTTTTGGAGTGGACTATAAGGAGACATTTGCTCCCGTGGCTAAGATGAGCACAATAAGGGTTTTGTTATCTGTTGCAGTGAACCATGAATGGCCATTGTACCAAATGGATGTAAAAAATGCTTTTTTACATGGAGACCTCGAAGAGGAAGTCTACATGCAACTACCCCCGGGTCATCCACAAGCACAAAATTCAGGTATGGCTTGCAAGCTTCATAAGTCAATCTATGGCTTGAAATAATCTCCTCGTGCCTGGTATGCCAAACTGAGCTCGGTACTTGAAAATTTTGGGTTCAAGAGAAGTCATGCTGATTCCTCCCTGTTTGTTCGAATAGGATCAGTTGGCAAATTAGTTGTACTAATCTATGTTAATGATATCATCATCACATGTGATAACATTGATGAGATTCACACTCTTAAACATTCTCTTCATCAACAATTTGCCATTAAAGACTTAGGAGTTTTAAAATACTTCCTTGGGATTGAACTGGCCACTTCCCCCAAGGGATTTTTTTTTGAGTCAAAGGAAATATGTGATTGACTTACTTCAAGAAGTGAAGATGATGGATTGCAAACCAACTCGTACTCCTCTTGATAGCAAATTGAAGTTGGACTTGACAGGAGAACCTCTCAGTGATATCAGTTACTACCAACGATTGGTGGGTAAGCTTATATATCTCACCATCACCAGACCGGATATAACTTACGTCGTCAGTCTTGTAAGCCAATTCATGCATGCACCCACTGAAGCTCATTTAAATGTTGTTAAAAGAATTCTCAGATACCTCAAAGGCTCCATTGGTCGGGGAATCGTCATGAAAAACAATGGTCATACTCAAATCATTGCCTACACCGATGCTGACTGGGCAGGGAATGCTATTGATAGAAAATCCACTACTGGCTACTGCACGTTGGTTGGAGGAAACCTCGTGACGTGGAAGAGCAAAAACCAAAATGTAATTGCTCGCTCAAGTGCCGAAGCTGAGTATAGAGCCATGGCTTCCACTGCATGTGAACTCATTTGGCTCAAGGGCCTTCTCTCGGACTTGGGGTTCTCAATCAACACACCTATGTCTCTTTTCTGTGACAATCAAGCAGCTATGCATATTGCCTCCAATCCGGTGTTCCATGAACGCACCAAACACATTGAAGTTGACTGTCACTACGTTCGGGAACAAGTCCAGTCCAAGGTAATTCAAACCACATTTACTCGAAGCCAAGATCAACTTGCTGATATTTTCACGAAGTCTCTTGCTTCTCCTCAGTTTCAAAGTCTGCTCTCCAAGCTTGGATCAATTAAACTCCTTGATCCAGCTTGAGGGGGAGTATTGGAAGAATTAGCCGTCCTACAACCGTCCTACAGCCGTCAAGCCGTCCTACAGCCGTCCTACCTTGTCCTACCTACACACTAGGACGGCTACCTTGTCCTACCTACACACTTGTATCATGTATATATATCCTTGTAATCTTGTAGAGAAACATAATGAGAAAAAGCATTCTCTTCCATATTTTCCACAAAGCATTCTCTTCCATATTTTCCACATTGTCTTTGTACGTATGGATTAACTCCTAACATGGTTGTGTGCAGAGCTCGATATGGCGAAGTTTCTCCTAAAGTAGATGTCTTTGCGTTCGGAGTTGTCATTTTTGAGTTGATATCGGCCAAGGAAGCTGTTTTCAGAGCGGATGGCTCTAGTTCGGAATCAAAGGGCCTTGTTGGTTTGGTTAGTTTTCTCTCTATCTTTCTACTTAAATAAGCCAATTTGCTTTTATCAAGTTTATGCTGGGATTCTATCTTGCATTATATACAATAATCTCTCATAAAGCACTTGAGCGTGTTTTTGTTGTAATTTTATTTTTCACAGTTTGAGGATGTCCTTAATCAGCCCGATCTAGAAGACCTCCCCAAAATTGGTCGACCCTAACCTTGGAGACAACTCTCCGCTTGATTCAGTGCGCAAGGTGAAAAAAATTTCCCAGACCAAAACACATTATGATTTGTCTCTAGATATCAGTCTAAAAATAGGTATGGTGGTTTTCTGGTGCAGATGGCCCAACTCAGCAAAGCATGCACGCACGCACGAAAACAAAGATCTGCGTCCAAGTATGCGATCAATCGTGGTGGTGTTGATGACACTCCCATCCTCAACCAAGGATTGGGATGTCAGATCCTTCTACGAAAACCAAGCTTTTGTCAATCTGATGGTAGGAAGGTAGAATCGGGCGAGTGCAGTGAGTTGCTTGTGTTTAGGAAGTTCCTTTTGATGCGATCATACCGAATATAAAGACATCGTATAGACATTGTACATGTCATATAATTGAACATTGTGGGAGTCTTGTGTAAATTGCATATATCAATTAGGGTATCAAATGAAGAGGTAAAAAGTTCCCTTCGATCTTGCCCTCGGGAAGTTGGGGTTTTTTGGGTGCAAGTGACAAGAGCGTGTGGTAAAATTGTCGTGTTTTCCAATGCAACGAGCCAATAAGTAGGTCAAATTCGAAACTTGAAAACAAAAGTATGAGACAAAATCGATCTGCAATTTTAATTCCTTGTTGAAAATCTTTATGAACTAGAAGCAATATGCATAATGGTGTCTTTGACTTCCCAGACACATATATCAAACATACAATATTTTGCTCAAGGATAATGCTAGAAATACTGAAATTTTAAACTAAATTTACAACTTAAATAATGTGTCACCAATAAGAAACGAGCACGTTAATCGATACTTATTAATAATCCAATCATCTACCACCACATTATTTGATTTGCAAATTTGATTTAAAAATTTGATTTCTTTAGAATCAACATGAATCATGATAGTCATGACTTATCTTTTAGGTTTTGTCCTTTTTTAACGTTTTAAGACGTGCCGGGCGGCGATTACGATGATAACGGTTCGAGAAGATCCTAGGGTTTCTTCGTCTTCCTCTTCTTAAATTTTGCCGCTTTCGCCATGGGTGAACATCTTCCTGTAATTCCTTGGTTGTTTCTGGCCAATTTGAACAACCTAAGATTGATACTTTGCCGGTGCCTACAATAAAGAGTGGTTTAGTCTCTATTCAGATTTCGGAAGATTGCTATCAAACGGGTCTTGACAAGTGCAAACATAATCTCGTGGGTAGAGTCTTGCTGCAAAAAGAAAATAAGCCATGGTCTACTCAGGACATGGTTCTTCATTTAAAGAAGTTATGGCCTTGCTTGCAATCCTGGCGGGCCATCCATATGGGGAAGGGTTTTTATGTTTTCCAATTTGCAACCTTTGAAGATATGCAACACGTTTGGGCAGGTGGCGTTATTTCTCTTCAACCTGGAAACTTGAGGTTTTACCAATGGACCCCCAAATTTTCCCCAAACAATTTCAAAAACACTGCTGCACAATTGTGGGTGCGGTTTTGGGATCGGGGTCTAGAATATTGGGACCCCACAACCTTATTTGAAATTGCATCCGGAATAGGTACTCCAATTAAGATTGATCCTGCGACTTTGAACAAGAGCATTGATGTGGAGTTTTCCATTAATCCAGCTTTTGGGATTTTAGTGGAGCGTGCTCATGGTGATTCTTTGTTGGTGAGTCTTGAATTTGAAAAGTTCCCATCTATGCTGCGGCAATACTGGACATCACATCCACAACTGTCGAGTTAAACAAGGGGAAAACTCTCCATCACAATGGTGTGGCAGATCACAGTCTCGTCGTCGACATAAGCGAGAGAGAGTGGTAAGTAAGTATGTTCCAAAGGATGCTGGTAAAAATGTAGTTATTGAGCCAACTCCACTGAATTTACCCGATGACAGAGAAGGTCCTTCTTTTGTGAAGCAGACTGCCTCTGATATTCCTACAGTCCCTAGTGTAACTCGTTTAGAGTCTGATCAATCTATTTCTATGCTTAAGAGTGTTGATCCCATAAGTTCCCGACTATGGTTGATGTGGGTAATATGACTTTGATTACCGATGTGACTCTAGTTGTCGATGTGAGTAATCCGGTATTGGACCAAGTTGTGAATAACGCGACATTGGTTACGGATGTCAGTTTTTTTTACATCGGGTGCAGATAATATGACTCCAGTTGCAAATCCATTAGCTGATGAAGTTGATGTTGTGGCTGCTCACATAAGGTCTAATGAAGATGATGGTTTTACCCCAGTTGTTTCTAGAAGAAAACAAAAACAATCTAGTCCTACACGTTATGAGCCTCATGGCACCAGGGCCCTTATGGCTAAAACTAGGCCTTCTTTATGAAGTTATTATATTGGAATGTTCGCGGGGTAGCAAATGCTTCCACTCCTCGGGTTATAACGCGAATGGTGCGTACTCACCATCTTTTTATGCTTTGTTTATCAGAGCCTTTTGTCTCTTTATCTTCCATTAAGCCTTCCGTGTGGAGGAGATTGTTTCTCGTGGCTACCAATGATCATGGATCTCAAGAACCTAATATTTGGTTACTTTGTCATGCTGATGTCACTACAACTATGTTTTCCGCAACTGCTCAACAGCTTACAGTTTCTTGTATCTTGGATTCAGTATCTTGTATAATTACTTGTGTTTATGCTAAAACAATAGTGGTTGCACGACGTCAGTTGTGGTATGATCTTGCTTATGTGAAGTCTTCCTTTGTTAACGGTCCATGGGCTATCATTGGTGATTTCAACTGTGTTTTGGGTGCTCATGAGAAGCGCAAGGTGTACTGCCAAATGCTAACTCATGCTCTGAATTTCAGATGATGTCTTCTGCTTGTGAATTGGTCCACCTTCCTACAAAAGGATTGGGGTTCACAGGCAAGTTGAGATGTGTTTAGATCGGTGCCTATGCAATTTTTCTTGGATCGAGACGTGGTCTATTTCAGAATGTTTTACTCTCACTCGCTTATGTTCAGATCATTGTCCTACAGAGGATAGATTGTCCAAGGAGGAGGAATTATGTTTAAAGGCTCATGACGCCCTTCGGATTCAAGGTATTTTCTTAAGGGACAAATCTCGTGTTCGTTGGCTATTTGATGGTGATCGCAATACTTCTTTTTTTCCCTCCATGATTCGCTATAGGAAGCTTCATCATTCTTTTTCACACATTCGTAATGGGGATGTGATGTTGGAGGATTAGAATGCTATTAAGGATCATATTATCTCTTATTTTTCTGACATGTTTACAGCTGATAATAATGTGGTTAATACAGGTCTAGCGGAGTGGGTTATCCCACAATTAGTTTCAGTGGATGATAATCTTGCCCTCACTGTTCTTCCATCAGAAGAGAAAATTTTTAAACAATTTGTTCAATGGATTCTTTTAGTTCGCCTGGCCCGGATGGTTTTAGAGGTGGTTTTTTTTTGTTAATTACTGGAACATTGTGTGTCCAGAGGTAGTTAATGCTGTTCGTAGTTTTTTTTAGCAAGGTTTGGTCCTTCCTTATTTCAATTCCAACATGATTGTGCTCATTCCTAAGGTCCCAAATGCTGACTCTGTTTCCCAAATGCGGCCTATTGCCCTTGCCAATTATTCTTTCAAGATTATTACTAAAATTATTGCTGATCGTTTGGGGCCTCTCATTTCTCGTATTATTTCGCCCCAGAAAAGTGCTTTTACAAAGGGTCGTTCGATTTCATATTCTAATATTTTAACCTCTGAATGTATAAATCTTCTCGATGCTAAATGCTTAGGTGGGAATGTTGCAGTAAAGTTTGACATTAAGAAGGCTTTTGATACTATAGATTGGAATTTTCTATTGTAGGTCCGATATCGATCAATGGATCTCTCTCAGGCTATTTTTCTTGCTCTACAGGTGTTCGACGGGGGGATCCATTGTCTCATCTTTTGTTTTTCCTAGCGGAAGAGGTATTTAGTACATGTCTTTCGCTTCTTGTGACGCAAGGTAAACTACTTCCAATGTCTGGTCCAAAGGGTGTTTCTCCCCCTTCTCATGTTTTATTCACAGATGATATAATGGTTTTTTTGCGAGGCACTAAGCGTAATCTACAATGCTAATGAGATTTGTTGAGGAGTATGGTAAAAATTCAAGGCAATTTATTAATAGGGCCAAGTCACTTGCTTTTTTGGGTTGTTTCGCTCGCTCGCATCAAACTTGCATTCTCCTTACTCTTGGGGTAACTTTGGGGTTCTTGCCTTTCACTTATCTATGGGTACCTATTTTTTATGGTAGGCGATAAAAAGCTTATTTCCAAGCTATTGCAGATAGGGTGCGGATAAAGTTAGCCTCATGGAAGGGTGCCTTGTTGTCTCAGGCAGGTCGTTTATAATTTGCTTTCTTCTGTTATCCAAAGTTTATTGGTTTACTCTTTTCAGGTTTATGAATGGCCTCCTTTACTTTTTAAACAAGTTCAAAGTTGGATGCGAAATTTTTTTTGGTCCGGTGACCCAAACAATTGTTGTGTGCCACTTGTGGCCTAGCGTATTTGTTTTCGTCCGAAAAAGGAAGGGAGTCTTGGTCTTCGAGACTTTACAGTAATGAATCGTTCTTTACTTCTTAAACGTTGTTAGGATGTAGTTTCTTCTGATTCTCCTACATCTATTTTCTTGAGATCTCGATTTTTGGCTTAAGGTTTCTCAATTGCTTCTTTTTATAAGAAATCTTCAGAGTGGCTTGGTCTAAAGAAAATATTTCCGGATCTTCTGCCTCAACTACAATGGTTAATTGGTGATGGTTCTCAAGTTCGATTTTGGATGGATAACTGGCTTGGAGAGCCAATTGCGCATAGTTTAGGCATCCCTCATCATGTGGCATCTGCTTTGAAAGCAAAGGTTTGTGATTTTATTGGTCCAAATGGTTGCGTATTGCCTACTAATTTTTCTTCATCCTTTCCTGTCATTGCTGAGACTATCACCTCAACTCCTATTTCTTTGGAGGTGGGTGTTTATAAACTTATTTGGACAAGTTCTTCATCAGGTCTCATGACTGCTAAGGATGCTTTTTCTTATTTGAATGGTCATAATTCCCAGCTGGTTTGGGGTAAAGCCATTTGGGATTCCTCCATTCAGCCTAGGAAAAGTATTACTACTTGGAAGGCTTTGCATGGACGTCTTCTGATGATCGCTATTGAATTTTGATGTATATTTGCTTGATGTAAACAATTACAAGATGAAACATATATATAGGGAAGAAAAAGAACATAAGCCTAATTTTGCCTAACTTACCTAACTTGCTTGACTAACCTAACTTGCCTAACTTTGAACAAGAAAATTGACTAGCCTACCATTATTCCAACATGTTTATTTCAAGCATTTTAACACTCCCCCTCAAGTTGGAGTGTGAATGTCGATGACACCCAACTTGCTAATTAAGACCTCAAATTGTGCCGAGCTTAGTGGTTTGGTGAACAAGTCTGCAGGTTGATTCGAGGTCCGTATGTAAGCTGTTTGCACCATTCCCATTTGAATCTTTTCACGTATTAAGTGACAGTCTATCTCTATATGCTTCGTTCGTTCATGAAACACTGGGTTCGAAGCAATGTGCATGGCAGCTTGATTATCACAAAACATTGTGACTGGTTGTTCATGATTTACTTGCAAGTCCTTCAAAATGTTTCTTAGCCATATAACTTCACAACAAGTAGTAGCCATAGAACGGTATTCTGCCTCTGCACTGGAACGAGATATTGTGTTTTGTTTCTTCATTTTCCAAGATATCGGTGCTTGTCCAAGGAAGATACAATAACCGGTTATTGACCTTCTAGTGTCTTTACATCGAGCCCAATCAGCATCACAAAAGGCTTGTAGTTGTAGTGAACCTGTAGAAGGCAAAAGAATTCCCTGTCCAGGAGATTGTTTGATGTACCTGAGAACCTTATGCACCGCTTCAGGGTGTGGTTGTCGTGGCTTGTCCATGAATTGGCTCAACATATTAACCACATAAGTCAGGTCAGGTCGTGTGATGGTTAAGTAAATCAGCCTCCCTACGAGTCGCCTGTATGAAGAATGATCATGTAGGAGCGTCCCATCAGTTTGTGTAAGGGACAGGTTTGGTTCCATTGGTAATCGTGAGGGCTTCGCACCAAGGAACCCAGCATCTTCTAGTATTTCCAACGCATATTTGCGTTGGCACAAGGCAATCCCTTGTTTAGATCTTGCAACTTCTATCCCCAAAAAGTATTTGAGTTTTCCCAAATCCTTTAGTTTAAAATGTTGGGAAAGGAAGAGTTTAGTCTCTTCAATTTCTCTCAAATTGTTACCTGCAAGTATCACGTCATCAACATACACAAGTAATGCCATGAAACTGCCTTGACGGTTTCGGACGAACAATGAGTAATCTGACCATGATTGATGAAAGCCAGCAGTCTTGAGAGCACTAGACAGCTTGATAAACCATTGTCTCGAGGCTTGTTTTAAACCATAAATGGATTTGTGTAATTTGCATACTCGTGTCTCCCCCTTTCGTCCGAACCCAGGAGGCAGGGACATATAAACCTCCTCGTATAAGTCACCATGCAAGAATGCGTTGTTCACATCAAGTTGATGAAGATGCCAGCCTCGTATGAAGGCAATACTCAGGAGGACGTGGACGGTGGTGAGCTTGGCAACTGGAGCAAAAGTTTCCCGATAATCAAGCCCCTCAATTTGACTGCAGCCTTTAGCAACGAGACGAGCTTTGTAGCGTTCAACACTGCCGTCAGGTTTAAGCTTCACCTGATAGATCCATTTGCAACCGATGGGATGTTTGTGAGGTGGTAAGGGCACAAGAGTCCAAGTGCGATTGTCATGAAGGGCAACAATCTCTTTTTGCATGGCGTCACGCCATTTTGGATCCTGAACAGCCTGCGAAAAACTGGTGGGTTCTTTGATAATGGTGAGGGTGGTGAGAAATGTTTTGTGAGTGGGGGATACATGGTCATAAGATAAATAATGAGATATGGGGTGAGATGTACCTGATGACTGGACCATGCTTGTGGAAGATGTGGGAGCAACACGGGAAGGGAGGTCCACCTCAACATGAAAGTCCTGCAAAAATGTGGAAGTTTTGGTCGGTCGAGTGCTACGACGGAGTGGAGGTGGTTGGTCTAGTGATGGAGTGGTTGGAGGTGGTGAAGAGTGTAGAGTATGTGTAGGGTATGTGGAGGTGGGGAAGAGTGGTGAAGGTGTTGATAAGGTATCTGGTGGTGGAGTTGTAGTAGGTAAAGGAGATGAGGGTGGTGTGATGTCGGTAAGTGTGGGAGAGGTGGTGTTTATGTCTTCGGGTGCAAGGCTTGAGTGCGACTCAATGGGAGAGGTCAAGTCAAACGTGATGGATGAGGGTGTAATGTTTGATGGAGACGGGGCAGCGGAAGTGGTATGATTTTGGAATGGAAAATGATTTTCAAAAAAAACAACATCCCTAGAAACAAAAGTCTTATTGTGTTTTATATCAAACAATTTATAACCCTTTTGACCATAAGGATACCCAAGAAAAATGCATTGGATTGCACGGGGGTCGAATTTAGAGGGCCTTTGGGCGTGTGTAAAAGCAAAACATAAACTACCAAAAACCTTTAAATGTGAATAGTTAGGTGCTTTGTGAAACAGTTTTTCGTAAGGTGTTTTACCTTGGAGAAGTGGAGTGGGTGTTCTATTGATGAGGTAAGCTGAGGTTAAGATTGCATCCCCCCAAAAACGTTTTGGCAAACAAGCTTGAAAGAGCAAAGCCCGAGCAACATTGAGCAAATGTCGGTGTTTACGTTCGGCAACACCATTTTGTTGTGGTGTGTTGACACAACTAGATTGATGTATGATGCCTTTGAGAGCATAAAATTGCTCAAGCTTAAACTCAGGGCCATTGTCACTTCGTATGATTTGAACTCTGGTATTGAATTGAGTCTCAATCATTTGAATGAATCCCACTAAAATGTCTTTTGTGTCAGATTTATGTTTCATCAAATAAACCCAAGTGCTTCTAGTGTAGTCATCTACGATGGTAAGGAAATACTTGGCACCTGAAATAGAAGCAACTTGATAACCACCCCAAATATCAATATGCAATAATTCAAAACATGATTTGGTAGAAATATAGCTCAAAGGAAAGGGTGATCTTGTTTGTTTGGCCAATGGGCAAATTAAACATTTTTCCAAATCACAAGCCTTATTGTTAAATAAAGGTAATAACGAAGTGGCTTTATGAGATGGGTGTCCTAGGCGTTGGTGCCAAAGCTTTGGTGAGACGGTTTGAATATTGTTGCATGTTCCTTTCTTTGATGGGTCGAGGTAGTAAAGTCCATCCCTTTCAGTTCCTGTCCCAATCATCTTCCCCGAGCGAAGGTCCTGAATGACACAAAATTGGGTGAAGAAAATGGTGACATATAAGGAATCATAGGCTAGTTTACTGATAGATATTAAATTCAACCTAAAGAACGGCACACATAGGACATTTTCAAGGATAAGATTATGAGAGAAAACAACTTGTCCAATGTGAGTGACTTTGGCAATGGAACCATCTGGCAGTTCAACTGTATGATTTTCAACAGTTCGTGAGTGTGTAAGGAGACTAGGACTGCAAACTATGTGATCCGTGGCACCACTGTCCAGGATCCAAATACTTTTGGTTCCTTTACATGAAAAAGAGAAGGCTTTACCTGAAAGTTCTTCATGACTAGGAGGATTACTGACTTGATTGGCAAATGATGATTTGTTCTTGTTCAACATCTGAAGGATTTGCTTGCAGTCCTCATGAGAGAACGGGAAATTAGGCACTGTCTCTTGCTTGTTACTTTGTGAAACTTGATTGCCCTTTGAAGAAAAGAGACGATTGGATTCGGTCTCTGTGGCTGCTTTCCGTTTTCGACAGAAATCGAAGGTGTGGCCTTTCCATCCGCAAAAAGTGCACTTGAGATGTGCACGACAATTTTTGGTGATGTGATTGGTTTTATTGCACTTTCCACATCGCATCTCTTTGTCTTCAGGTGTAGGTTCTCGTGACAGATTCTTCACTGCAAAGACAGCAGTTTCTAGTTGTGTGCTTTTCCCATTGGAAACCTCTGCCTGGCGTTCATGTCGAAGGACCAATGCATATGCCTTGTTCACCGTAGGCAGTGGTTCGAGAAGAAGAGTATTGCTTCGAACCGTAGCATACGATTCGTTCAGTCCCATAAGGAACTTCATGGTTTTCTGAGTTTCAACATATGAGTTCATCTCATTCTTTGTTCCATAACTGCATGCTGGAATGGAACACAAAGTATCACGTTCATCCCATAAACTTTTAAGTTTAGTGAAGTAAGAACTTACACTCATATTGCTTTGGACGCAATCATGGATCTCGTTCTCAACATGGAACAACTGAACTATATTCACATGTGAGAACCTCTCCTGCAGATCGGTCCACATTTGTCGAGCATTCTTGTAGTTGATGACACTCCCTGAAATCTCCTTTGACATGGAGCCTAGTAGCCATGTCTTGACCAAGTTGTTGCAGCGATTCCATTGCTGCAGCTCCTCAAACTTATCCTCACTTGGTTTGTTGATCGTCCCATCAACAAAACCAAGTTTGTTCTTGACCGTTAAGGCCATACTCATGGATTGAACCCATGTGTTGTAGTTGTCTTCCACCAATGGTTGTGGTACGAGGATTGCACCAGGTTGATCCGAGTGGTGGAGATAGAGCGGGTGGTTGGGACTTTCCCATTTTGAATGAGAGGCCATGC